>NC_081560.1:2691926-2708949 GCF_022355385.1 Mustela nigripes | reverse complement strand
CCGGCACGAGGCTCCGGGCGGAGGCGGAGGCGCCGGCCCCGCAGCCGGCCATGGGCGGCCCGCGCGAGCAGGACGGAACGGCCCGGACCCCGGCGACAGTTCCGAGCCGGGAAACGGCCGCGGTGGCCCGCGCAGCGCCCTCGCGCCCGGGAGGGTCGGCGCAGCCCCGCAGGCAGCCCTGTTCCTTAACTTCCCTGTGTTACCACCAAAGCCTCGTGTGCGCCCCGGCCCCGCTCCCTGGGCCTCGGGGTTGCGGTGCGGGAGCGGCTCCGGACCACGTTTCCGGCGGATTGGAAGCCGCTCGGGTGGAGCCACAGGCCGATCCCGACCAGGCCCGCGCGGTGCAACCTCCGCCGGGGAGGGGCCGCCGGGGATCTGCTCTGGGCCGGGCCTCCCCGCACGTGCGCTCGCGCGGACGGGGCCGAAGACCGGCCGCGGCTCCGCATCCCCAGGAGCCGCTCTGGCTCGGCGCGTCGCGGGCCTCCGACCGCGCGGGGACGACGCGCGCCGCTGCCCGTCGACGACGAGCCGCCCGCGGGGAGCGCAGCGCGGGGAGTCGCCCGTGGCCGGAGCACGGCGGGGCCGCCGCCCGCGCGCCAGGAAGGACGACGTGGCCGCAGGGGCAAGCGCTGCGCGGGCGCGGCCGTGGGCATCCGTGTCACGGGACGGCTCCCGCACCCGCCGTGCGGCCGGGGCGCGCACTCACACGCGCGCACACGCACTCACGCGCGCACGCACTCGCGCCCCCTCCGTGCCAGCTCTGCAGGGAGACCGGCGGGGGCACCGAAGGCGCGGGCCGCACCCGTCAGGGGACGCGGCAGGCGCTGGAGCGGCCGGTCGGCAGGACAGCGCCACCCGCGCGCCACGACCGGGCGAGGACCGGGAGGCCGGGCCGCGCGACCGACGGGCGCCACCCCCCGCTCCCGCCGCCCCGCTCTGCCCTCCCAGGCCCGCCGGGCCGGTCCCCGCGGCTCCCGCCGCCGTCCGCCCGCCGACCGTCCGCGCTCCCGAGCCAGCGCGGCGCGAGGCGGCGGTGGCGTGTGCTGACGTCATATGGGCCGCCCGCCCCGGATTGGCCGCGGCCGCCTCACCAGACCGCGAGCGGACGGGCGCGCGGGCGGGGCGGGGCGCGCGCAGGCCACGCCCCCAAGCGGCGGGCCGGGCAGGATCACGTGACCCGGCGCCCCTCCGCCCGCCTTATAAGCTGCGCCGCGCGCCCCGCGCCACGGGCCCAACTCCAGGAGGTCCGGGCCTTGACCTCCTTCCTCCGTGAGCGCGCGCGCGGGCGCCCCTCGGACAGGTACGCCGGGCGCAGTGGGGGGCTCGGAGGCGGGCGCGGGCTGGGGCCGAGCTCGGGCCAGGGGCGTGGATGGGGAGGTCCGGGCGCCCCCACCCCCTCCCGGGAGCGGGACGGACCCCGGCCCGGCCCCGGGGCGGGGCTGCACCCCCTGACCCCGGCGAGCCGGCTCAGCGTCCCCTCCGTCCGGGCCCCGGTACCTTGCGCCGCGCGCGGACGGCATGCGGGAAACTTTGGGGCCGGACGGGCCAGCACCGGAGGGGCGTGCGGAGGGCACTCGCGGGCCCGCGGACACCCGGCTGCCGCCAGCCCGCGCGCCGCCCAGGGGGACCTCCCCGCGGGACCTGCGGCGCGGGCCGCGCATCTGCGGGCGCCCCAGAGGCCCGGGCTCTCCCGTACGAGCCGCTATGGGTGGGCGTCGCGGTCCGCCCCACGGCCCCCCCGGGCCCGCGCGCCCCTGGCCCGCGAACTTGACGGGTCCCGCCCCCCGCTCCGTCTGCCCGCAGGAGCGCCGGCCCGCCCGCGGTGACCGATGCCCAGGCTGGACGACCACTGCTGGAGCTGTTCCTGCGCCCAGGGCGCCAGGCACCGAGGCCGCCCGGGAGCCGGGGCCGGAGGGCTGGCGGCCAAAGTGGGTGACATGCTGAGCCCCGCCGCGCTGGCGGCCCGCAGGGGCCCGGACCCGGACCCCGCGCCCGCCCGCGGGCCTCGCAGCCCCGGGACGGGGGGTCGCGGCGCCGGTGGCCCCCCCGGCAGCTGGCACCACCACCTGGTGCAGCGGAGCCTGGTGCTGTTCTCGGTGGGGGTCGTGCTGGCCCTGGTGCTCAACCTGCTGCAGGTGCAGCGGAACGTCACCCTGTTCCCCGAGGAGGTCATCGCCACCATCTTCTCGTCGGCCTGGTGGGTGCCCCCGTGCTGCGGGACGGCGGCCGGTGAGTGCGGCGGGGTGCGCGCTGGGCGAGGGCGCGGGCGTGGTGGGGAGGGCGCGCTGGGGGGTGTCGCGGGGGGAGCCGCGGGGGCGCCGGGGCAGCCTCCCGCCGACCTGGCCCGGGGGCCGCGCGCAGAGCCCGCCGCTGTCCCCTGGCCGAGCGGGCCCGGGATTGGCGGCCGGCGAACTGGTGAGCGGCGCGGCCTCGCTGCCATTGGCCGGGCGCGCCAACACGCTACCCGCCGGCCGCCGAAAACAAACTGTCACGTGGGCCGGCGGGCGGGGGCGGCGCGCGGAGGGGACGCCCATCCCGCCGCCGGGGTGCCGCGGGGTGCCGCCCGGCGAGTGCCTGGGATCGGGCGCGCCACCCTCTTGGGGACTTTCTGGGTTACCTGAGAGTGCGCGCTTGGTCTCGGCTCGCAGGCCACGGAGCGCTTCCGTGCCGGGCCGGCGCTCATTGTTCCCCGCAGCCCCCACGGGCGCCAGGTGCGGAGCGGGAAAGGGCACTCGGGCCCCTGCCCTCAGCGCGCCGGCTCTGCCGGACGGAGCAGCGGTCTTCCATGTGGGACCGGGTCGGGGCAGGTGTGCCCCGCTGTCGCTGTGTAGCCGGCGTTTACGGACTGCTTGCTTTGTGTTTGATGTGCTCTGCTTTGTGCATCTCACAACAGCAGGCTCTGATGGCTCCATTTCACAGATATGGAAACTGAGTCACAGAGGCCTTAAGCATCCCTGTCTTAGGGGAACACAGTGGACGGCGGGGCCACTGTGCATCACACTGCAGACTGCCTCCGTGGAGTCTGGGTGTGTCCCCTGGACTGTGGAGACACATCCTGTTGGCAGCAGACTCACTGACCACAGCTGGAGGACACAGGGCTCAGAGCCGGGTGCTGTGTTCTAGCCAGGACGCATCATAGGGGATACTGCAGCTGCTCAGTGTGTAGACTGCTTTCGTCTCTGTTCTTAGGAAGATAGGGTCCTACTTGGCCTTTGTAAATCCTTTAAGCATATGGCTATCCTATTAAAAATCCTCTTTGAGATTTTTACCTAGAGGCAGATTCCTTTTTTCATGCACATATGGTAAAGCAGTTCTTTCTCCGAATCAAAGATCTGATCTTAAAAATGAGGTATTTTAGGTTAGGCTTTATTTGCAGTTGAAGCTTCAGGGGATTCTAGGACTATCTGAAACACAGTGTCTCCTGCCTCATTTAAAAAAAAAAAAATTATCAGATAAGCTATGGCAAGATCCAATAGTACATTTGTATCTCTTTAGCCTTTAACCCTATAAGGTAAGGTTAAGTTATAGCAAAATAAGTTCTAGAATTGTTTGGGTTGTGGTTTTCAAAACTCTAAAATTAGAACTTGGTAAAATGTAATACGAAATAGAAACTGAAACTCTCCCATCGGATGTTTTATCAGGACTGTGTCTCTTGTTTCTCTGTTCCGGAACCTGAAATAGTTTCCTCTTTCATGGGACACCAGGTGGAACTGCCCCGTGGCTTTCGAGCCTCCACCCTCGGTGACTTTAGGTTCTGAGCCTTGTGTCCCACAGTTGGTCCCGGGGCCAGGACCGCCACCAGTCCCCATGTGCCCTGGTCCTGCCTTGGCTTTGTCTGCTTTGCTTCTGTCCTGGAACGCCACACCCTCCCCTGTCTAATTTCTCTGTTCTCTTGTTTTAAAATTCTGTGCCTGTGAAAAAGCCATAACTCTCCCCCAACAGTAAGCTCTTCCTACTCCGCCTTCTAGTTACATAACCCTCGTCATTTTACACATGAGGGAACAGACATGAAGCTCCAGGTCCCATCAGAGCCCACGGGGAACAGGGACCTGGTTCTCTGAGCCTGGTCCCAGGCTGTTCCCACAGGTCAGGACCTGGAGTCGGGGCAGGCTCAGCATGGTTGACTCGTCATAGCGTTATATGGATAATTACCCCTGCCCGACTCAAGTCTGTGCTCACCTGGACTGAAGAACAGCCATTTTATTTTCAGTTTCTCAAAACAGTGTGATCCTTTTGTTTGTACTCAAGGAAAACAGAAATACAAAATCCGTCTTCGGCTGTCATATTATAGCTTGTACATTTTTCTAGGAAAAGAACTGATTTGAGTAATGTGTTAATGATTGGCACATTGAGATCCTTTCCTTGTGAGCCAGCATGCTCTAACACTGTGTTGTTTTCCTAGCTGTCGTGGGCTTGCTGTACCCCTGCATTGACAGTCACCTCGGCGAGCCGCACAAGTTCAAGCGGGAGTGGGCCAGCGTGATGCGCTGCGTGGCCGTCTTCGTTGGCATCAACCACGCCAGCGCCGTATCCTTCGCAGATGTGCTCGGTCCAGAGCATTTCCTTAGCTTACATGTTGAAGTGTTCTGTGCCTTTTAATCAGTATGTATTGTCTCCTAGGTCAGTTGAATGGCCTTCTTCCAGACCTTTAAAGACCTTGGCTTGGTGTCTACTTGGCAAGAGTTTTCAAAGTGGTTCAGGAAACTTAAAGTAATCCCAGAAGTGGAGAGGACTATCTCTGTTGTGCGAGTCTTCCGGCCCCTTGGAGTGGGTTTTGTGAATTCCCGCTCACCTTCCCACCTCCTCTGCTGTGAGGACTTGGTTGCTCTGGCCTGGGGAGCAGCGGCTGGGGGGGTCCCTGTTCATGGGCCGCTGCTTCTAGAGGTTGGAGAGAGACGGGTCTCTGCTTCTCTGCCCCTCCCTGGCTGTGCCAGCTGTGAAGTCTCAGGGCCAGCAAAGGTGGTGTCCTCTGCAGGGGGTTCTTAACCAAAGGTCCCTAAACTTCCTGAGCCCTTGGGTGGAAGGTATTGCACAGAGAACATCCGCGCTGTACGTCAGTGCGTTTGTCAGGAAAACGGGTCGTAGTTTCCCAGGTCTCAAAAGACTTGGGGTTTCTTTAACACAACTAGATTCTATTTCAAAATCTTAGGGGAAGGTCTTTTTAGAGTTACTATGTCCTACTCTACCTGTATCTTAACGGGAAGCGTCAAGACGGGATATTATACCTTAGCTCTGACAACATTTGTGTTTTCACCTGCCAGTCGGTAGCGCTGTGATGAGAGGCAGGCGTGTGTCCACGGACTGTGGGAGCGCGTACTGTCGAATGACAACGGATGAGGCACCCGAGGAGACATGGGGAGAGAAGTGTGTTTCCTCGGCTCAAGTTAATAGTCAAAACAAGAAATAGGACGGGGACTGCGGATGACTCAGCAACAAAATGTGCTGTTCCGTGGTCAGATACCAGCAGCTGGAGCTTCTGGAGCGTTTCCTTGTAGATCGTGTCTCACCGAGTGACCCAGCGGAGTCCTCGGGGTCATGGCAGCCTTGTACCCAGCAGACCTTTTCTGCTGCAGTCTGGGCGGGTTCTTTGGATGGAGAATTATGGGCTGTGGAATAATGAAAGCACACGTGTAGGCTCTGGGGCGTTTTGTTTGCTTGTCTGGTTGGTTTTTTCTTTGGCTTGTTTTGATCATCTTGAAAATTATTGAACTTTTCTTTAACCTTGCATCACTAGAAGTTGGATTTTGCCAATAATGTCCAGCTCTCCCTGACATTAGCGGCCCTGTCTTTGGGCCTCTGGTGGACATTCGACCGTTCAAGAAGTGGCCTTGGTCTTGGGATCACCATCGCCTTCCTGGCCACGCTGATCACCCAGCTGCTGGTGTACAATGGTGTCTATCAGTAAGTCTGCGCCCCCAGGCAGCGACTGCGTCTGCCAGCCATTCCTCCACTTTTGTTAGAAATACCCACGAAGCTGAGATGCCCTGTTTTACTTACATAAACATGAGGTCAATTTAGGCAGGAAAGTCTCAGAAGTGCTGCTGGTCGTGGATTGACGGCACTGTTTCCTCTGTTGTCTCCGCAGGTACACGTCCCCAGACTTTCTGTACATTCGCTCCTGGCTGCCGTGTATCTTCTTCTCCGGAGGCGTGACCGTGGGCAACATCGGGCGGCAGCTGGCCATGGTACGTCCTGACGCGGGCAGCTCCTGGCACGGCGGGGCTTAGCCCCGTAGAAGCGCTTGACGAGAGTCGCTGTGACGTGTGCTGCTCGATGTCTAGTTGAGACCCAAGAACGATTATTGAGAAAAGCAGACTTTTAAAAAAAAGAGTAACAACACCAAGGCAGCTCTTTGCTAAACTGTAAAGATTCAGGGATCTGTAAACACATGGGGAGCTAGGAAACAAGCAGAGTAGTAGGGCCACCCGTCACGGAACAGACGCGAGTGGTGACTTTTCTGCGCTCTCTGCTACTCCGGGAACCGGCAGAGTGCAGTGGCCACAGTGGCTGATGGGGGGGTCACGGGCCCCCCCATCCTGCGGGGCAGCAGGTGCCAGGAGACCCTGCGCCAGGGTCCGGGCCTGGGGAGGCCGGCCCTGCCCTTCCTGGGACCCATGGGCCTGGCTCAGCAGCGCTGGAAACCCCGCCGTGGTGGGGGAGCCCGGCTTCCGGGGTGCGGAGCCATTTCCCGCGAGCCGGAAGGCAGAGGAAGTCGGGGTCGCTTCGGTGGTTCTGGTCAGAAGTAAACACTCATGTCTAAACACTTTAGTGGACGTGGACATTAAACTTCTTCTCGAGTTGACTTGGACTCTAGGCCTTCAAAAAGTGAACTGAAGAGAACTGTGGCCCTAGGAGGCCGCTGCCCTCAAAGAGCAGCCAGGGGCTGGGTCAGAAAACTTATCTCGGTCCCTCCGGCTGCTTACAGAGTTCGTGTGTGCCAGCTGATACTCGCTGGTGGGGGTCGAATTTGAAGGCTGCTTTGGGCTGGTTCCCAGAAATAGAGCTGATTTCCGAAAGACAGAACGTGTAGCTTGTCCCATTGGTTCTGGAGCTCCTCGTCCCCCGTCGCCCCCCTCAGCCCTTAGAGTTCTGTGCAGCCAGTGCCTCGATGGGGGATTGGTGAAAATACAGTTTCTCGCAGCCCTGATGAGGGTCAGAGGACTTGGCTGACTTCTGTAGGCCCATGCAGCCTCATGGGGGATGCCCCTCAGGCTGGCTTCCTGCCCCCAGCCAGCCCACTGACTGGTTTTCCGAGCAGAACCTGGCAGACCCACCGTCTCTCCGCCGTCCGTCTGCCAGTGCTTGGCTGCTGTCACGCTCCTGTTTCAGTAACTTCAGTGGAGAACTCCTAATACAGCTTTCGGGATAAAGCTGTCGTCAGCCAGGGGGACTTCATAAGACGAACATTTGTATGACATTCGGCACGTCAGAGGTGGTGGCTTCGGGCTGCTGGGGGTGCTGCTCTGTGTTCTCAGAGAAGGTTCGACCCAGGCTCAGCCCGTACACGTGTCTTCCGGTCGTGACGGGCCTCCCACGGGCACGAGTTGTAAGCGTCTAGAAATGGTGGGAGGAAACGTCTTCTAAAAGTCATGCAAATTGTACCTTCGAAAATACCGCTTGAAGATTGTGTTCGTGAATGGTCCTTGCTGTGCCCCGTAGGTCATTATGGTAGAAAGCTTAAAATTAAAAATTGAACCGCTAAGTTGTAGAGATAAAACTAGCTAACTGCAGGGCTGTGATGCTCCTTACTGAGGCTCGTTCTTCCTCTTTAGTGTTTAGAAGCGGGGAACTTCCCTAAGGATGTTCCTATCGTGTCTTGAAATGCGGGGTGTGACCATCCCCCTCCCGCCCAGGTGGTGAGAATGAGGGACTTGTCAAGGCTCTGTGCCCACCCGCCTCTGTTTCCATCCGTGAGAGGGTGCGGGTCCTGCCCCGGGTCCCAGCCGCAGGGACAGTTAGCAGAGTCAGAAGCGGGGGCTTCTTCCTCTGGGCCGCCCGCCCGCGGTGCTGTGGGCCAGGAGGGGAGCTGCTGGTGGCAGGTGGCCACTCCTGGTGGCTCCAGGCAAGGGACACGGCAAGGTCCCCATTGTCGGGCTGGAGAGCCAGGACGGGTGAGCATGTGTGAAGCGGTGTTCAGTTGTGCTCCTGGCTGTGTTGATGCTGGAGAGGGCTCTGCGGTGGAGCGCGGTTTCCGGCAGCTTCTGGCGCCATGGCTTCAGGGAGTTACGGATGCCTGTGGGCGGGAGCCAGCTTGAATTCCTGTTCCACAGCACGGGCCCTCGGACTTGGTGGGCAGCACTCGAGGAGACCAGCCTCTTGGGGAGACGGCAGGGAGGTGGGATCTGGAACAGGTTAGAAGCTGCTGCTCCGGAAAGTAGAACTGTGCATGGTTTAGTGTACGTTAGATTTTTCTAGTCTTCATTTAAAAAGTTACAGCAAGGGGCTCTGTGCTTTAGAACCTCTGCCTTCCGCTCAGGACATGATCCCAGGGTCCTGGGATCAAGCCCCGCATCGGGCTCTCTGCTCAGCGGGGAGCCGGCTTCCCCCTCTCTCTGCCTGCCTCGCTGCCTGCTTGGGATCTCTTTCTATCAAATAAATAAATTTTTTAAAATCTTTTAAAAAGCTATAGCAAAAGCATTACTTTTAGGATCAGAAATCGAAGTGATGTGCGTAGGGACTCGCAGTTGGTGGAGGGTGTGGACGGGGGAGGAGGGAGGCTCGCTGGGCCCCCTCGCAGCCCGTGCACGTGGGGTCCCTGCGGGTGGCTGCCTCCACTTGCAGCCAAGACCCCAACTGAGCTTCTGAGCGCCGCTGCCTTCCTGGGCGCAACCCCGGCCGTAGACCCCGTCCTCCCGCCGCGACCGCAGTGGGCAGCTGGTGCCCGCCTCTCTGACCGTCCCGGCTCCCACCCCCGCACCTGCGCACGCCAGTCTCAGGAGGGCAGCCCTCTCGCTCCGGGACGGCACACCCCGTGCGGCGCGAGCCGCGTGCGCCCCGAGAGAGTCCTCTGTGCCCTGCAGCGGCCAGCAGAGCGGGGGGCCTGCCGATAAGGTGGGGGTGTGGGAAATGACACTTGTCTCTGACTACGCCAGGACCCAAGAATGAAATACGCAGGCCTGATGAAGGTTCCCTGCCTCCCTGCTGGTACGGCCTAAGTGCTGCTGACCCCAAGGTGGCAGAGGGCCATGAGGGCCTGGAGAGCGGGAGGGTCTGCAGGTGCCCGCAGCCCAGCCCTGGGGGGGCTGCGAGCAGGCCCTAAGGGCCCTGGGTGGCAGGGCTAGGGAGTGAGGCCCAGGCCCTGTCTTGGAGCAGCCCTGAGGCCGCCCACCGGACAGACTGGGAGAGCTTACCCTGTCGTGCAGGCGCGTGACCTGGCAGGGGGGAGCCTCCCGGCCGAGGGCAGCGCGGAGGTTGTTGGGGGGGGGGGGGGGCTGTCTGCTGCGCAGGTGGCTCCCCTCCTGCCCCGGCCCCTCTAGCCGAAGAGCTTCTCCTTCGCACGCGCGCAGAGCTCACCTTCTCGCTCTCTTTCCGTGCAGGGGGTTCCCGAAAAGCCGCATAGCGACTGAGTCTTCAGACCCACCGGAGAAGAGCGCGATTTGGGAAGAAGTATACATTGGATTGTGACAAAGATTTGTCTTTTTTCCTCAGTGATCCATTTAGATGGGGCTGACTGTCCCCATGACTCCCGGAAAAATAACTCACCTGTCCTAGAGTAGCACGCGGAGAAGAGCTGCTTCTCTCGAAAGGGCACTTGCTTGATGCGCCCGTGCCCGAGTCCGCTCCGGAGACGCGCCCCCAGGCGGGCAAGGGAGTGCTGGCAGGCACGGCTTCCCGAGTATTTGATCTCCTTACGTTATTAAAAGCAGGTTGCCATATTTCAAAGCCTTGAACTGAAGCCTAATTACCAGCTGTTGGTTTTGTATCGCTGCCCACAGGGGATAGAGCCCGATGGTGCTTAACAAAGGTGAGGTGTGGAAAAATAGGAATATTTATCCAAAAGTTTTAAAAAATAGGGTTGGTAAGAAGAGAAGTGGCGGTGAGCACAGGGAGGCTGCATGGGGAGGCCCCAGTGCTGAGACGCTCACGCCCCCACGCCTCACACGCGTGTGCCCCGCAGCGCACAGCCGCGCTCCTCCCTGCCGCGGAGCTTTGTGCAGACAATCTCCCCGAGCGCAGAGGGCAAGGAAGGCCGCGGGTCCACACTGCGGTCGTCTGAGGGCCTCACCGCGACACCTGGGGAGTTTCATCCCAGATCCGTAATCTGAGAGGGCGTCCCCGTCTGCCGAGCGTCTCGGGCTTAGGGATCCGGAGTCGCGTGCGGTTCCCCCCGTGCACCGGAACGGACACAGCGATGCGTCCACGGCCCTCTGGAATCTGCAATCCGTGATTGCCTCGTGAGCTCCGCGTGCGCACGCCGCCGCCTGGAGCGCCGCGCGTCTCTAAACACTCGGAGATATCGGTGAGCACAACGTCTTCACGGACTGGCATAGACCATCCCGGACCCGCTTCGCAAGGACTGGGTCTCAAACATTAAGTGCAATGTATATGAAACCAATCTGAGCCTTGTATTCTCTTAAATATTTATTTTTTTTTAACGTATGAGAGGTTGAAGAGGGTTCTCCATTCATTTCAGTGCTGCGCGGAGGCGGAACTCAGCAATAATTTCTTTTAGTTAGGAAGTTACTCTGTTGTGCCCTCCACTGAGCCCCGGTCCTTTCCAAATACTCCAGACGTGTGGGATGGGTAGATAGACCTGGCATTTTTACTTACAAATTTACCTTTTTGTACTTTGCAGTTTAAATGTTTTTGTTTCAAATTCTGTGAAAGTGACTTCATTACGAGACTCCTTTTGACAAGAAACGGGCAGTGGGCAGGACGGGGGATCGGAGGGCCGGGCGCCGGCGGCTGGGAACGTGCCCCCTCGGCTCCGCTGGTGCAACGATCTTGATATGGTTGTTCAGTTTTGTTCCAAGAAAAACACCTCGGAGCAAATTGTAGGTGACTGTGTAGCTAATCTGTATTAGAGGAACTTTGTGTAAAAGAAAACAGGATCGTTCCGAACTTGGCACTGACCCCTGCACGTTTTCTGAAAGTGCAGTTGGATGATTAGCCGTGTGAAGAGATTTTTCAAGGAAGAGGTCAGCATTTTATGAAAAACCAGAAGTTATTAGGTGAAAGCAGTGATTGAATCTTTAAAGTATACTTGATCATGTACAAACAGTAAGTATTTTTTTCTCTGAAACTGGAAGTAAATCTCTATCTCTTAGAAATAATGTAGCCAAAAAATGTGAATCTGAAGAATTTTTTTGCCAATACTTTATAGCAAGTATATGAACCAAAGTGATTTGCGTTTGTAAAAATGTAAAATATTACGAACAAAATTTGCACTATACCGGATACAGACATCTAGTGAGATTCACAGTCATACTAAGTTTTCAGCACTGTGTTCTTTTTGCATTCATTTTTTACTTTTATTAAAGGTTCAAAACCAACGCTTGTGTTTACAAGGTTTTCTTTAAGGGGATGGAGGGGGTTCTCTGGAATGTTAGGGTTCGGAATGGGAAACGGCGTTACAGCTCTTCAAACGTGACTAAATGTTGAGCGAACCTCTTGGGGAAACGCTGCTGGAGCGTATTTTTACTTCGGGTGGGAAGTGGGGCGGCAGGGTACCCCTCCCTGCGCCGGAGGCGGGGCCTCTGCCTGAGCCTGGCCCCGCCCCCCAGGAGATCTGTGCTCTGTCCAGGTGAAGGCCCCTTCTCCCCATCCCAGATAGGTGTCTCCCCACAAAGAGCCCAGGAACAAGTCCTGTCAGAGGAGTCCCATGTGTGTCCAGCCCAGGGGCTCAGACCCTCCCAGCCCGGGTCTGAGTAAATCCGCGAGGCCTGCGCTTCCTGGCCTGCGGCGGGTAGGTGGGACAGGGATCCTGCTGCCTCAGGGGCGAGATTCACCACTCAGAGGTTCCTCCTTGTCCCTCTGCTAGTGGCAGGGCTGAGCGCAGGGACTCCGCGGGTCCTGAGTACCCCCCACCTCAGCAGCAGAGTTTCTGGAGATGAGAGACACACTGGTGCTGGCCGGCCTGCTGGTCAGCCGCTGCTCCAGGGACGTCTCACCCTCGCATTACAGGCTTTCCCTCCATGCTGGTGACAAGACGAGGGAGGGAACCTGCCTTTCCTGGGGCGCTGGGGCGGCTCAAGTCAGGATCTCAGGGTCGTGGGATCGAGCCCCACGTCGGGCTTGGCACAGAGTATGAAACCTGCTTGAGATTCGCTCTCCCTCTCTCTGAAATATAGTAACAAAAAAAAAAAAAAAACTTGTCTTTCTATTTCATGTGTTGAAAGAGACCTTTGGCATTCATTTCTTTTATTAAAGGTTCAAACTCAGGTTTGCTAGCAATGCTCACTTGGTGAGAGTTTCCGCGGTCTCTGTAATAATGTGGCCGGCAGGTAGAGACCGAGAGTTGGGGTCTACTCTGAAAAGCATTATATTGTAAAAGATTAGTACAGACGCTACAAGTCTGCTTCAGCACATGCCGTGTAGTAAGGTTCTCGCCCATGCTCCGCTCATCTGCCGTCAGGCCTGCTCTCGACGGGTTGTGGGCTGTTGAGGAGTAATTCGCGTCAGGCCCTGAATATGGTCAGGATGAAGTCTACCCACAGCTGACACCCGCCCTTGGTGCTCTGATGGTTTCTTCATAAGGTTCACACCTGAGGAGTTCCTCACCCGGGCATTTATAGAAACCGCCGTGTGCCAGGGGGCTGGGGAGCCGGGGGGCGCTGTGGCAGGACCGTGGGGGCCAGGCCAGCCCAGACCAAACCTTGGCCCCACACCACACTCTTCCATTTCTCAGACACTGGATTTTGGCGTGGGGCACATGCGTGACGAGTTCGCTACGGTTCTGTTGTTGCTGGGACGCGCCTTCTCAAGCTCAGGAAGACAAGACAGCTCAGGCCGCTGGAGTCCCTCCTTGGGTCCCGTCTCTGGCAAGTTGTCCCAGCCACAGCTGTGCTGCTCAGTTCTCGTCCTTCAGACCTCAGCCAGCGTCCCTCTCCCTTTCCACGGCACATCCGTCTCCCCAGAGCTCCCCAGGCCACAGGGCCCTGTCCCCAAGGCCCCTGGAGCTGTGGCTGCGCGCCCTCCTCCTCCTCCGGCTGTGAGCGCCCTGCTCGCTGCCCCGCCTCGGTCGGGCTTAGCGCTGCCCGCCGCCGTCGGCCGGCGTATCTGCGGCCCTCTGCCCCGCGTCCGCTCCAGTCTGCGAACGAGAACCCACGCACGATTGTTAGGGTCCCTCATCAGCGGGGCCTCGAAGCGAAGTCACCTGTTCGCGCAGGCTTCTTACCAACGAGAGGCGGTTGGCTCTTTTTATTGGGCCCCCTGCCCCCCAGCGAGATACTGACTGCCCTGGGTCGTCCTGTCCCCCGTGCACAGTGTCAGCGAGCATCGTGGCACCATGACGTCGGGCTGGGCTTCACTGGGCCATCCACACCTCCTGCCTCCGGTGCCAGCCTCCACCAGCCGAGGCCAGCGGGGCTGTGGGGACCCACCCTGGAGGGACACTGGCTGCTGACTCGGAAAGTCCCAAGATCCTGGAGCTTCTGCCCCACACGGATGCCCTCAGAACTCGCCTTTTCGAGGCACAGTGCTGGGTGCCCTGCACCACCCTTCACCTTGGACCTCGCTGGCCTCCTGCCTGCTTCCATACCTGTCCTCATTCTCGCCCGCTCAGGGCCTACTGCCCCCCACCAGTCCGAGCAGCTGGCATCCCCCGACCCCTCGCTTCCTGTTAATCACCTTAGTTGCAAAGACCCAACGAGGGCAGGGCAGGTGCACGGCTAAGCTCTGAGCAGGATGGCGGGCTGAGGAGAGTGGCCATGCCCCTGGTGAGCCGCCTCCTGACTCCAGTTCCCGTCACAGGCCCTAGGGAGGGGTGGGAGCCGGCGCTCTCACATTGCGGGAGTCAGTAGGCCTCACCAGGAGCGGCCTGCCCAGCCAGGTCTGGGGCTTCCCTGCCCCCGCCCCACCACACATCACTATCTGCGTCTCCCCCGGACACCCCGCCAGCTGGCCAAGCTGGCCAGTAAAAGGTCACGACGCCAACAAGTCACTGGAAAGATTAATCCAAAGTTTCACAGGTCTGGAAGGAGGGAGTCTGCACTTTATTTTACATTATAGGACTTGCAACGAGCTCCGAGTCCTTTTAGAAATCTGGGCACACAGAGAAGCCCCCGCTCGAAGGTTTCTCATAAATGAAATTGTTGCATTTCCTAAGATGCACATAGAGGAATTTGCAGTTGTACAGTTGGTCACTTAAAACCACTGGGAACAAGAATTCTAGTAGGAGTTCAGCAGAAATGAAAGACTGAGGGAGGCAGGAGGGCAGCCGTGAACCCCCCGGGACCCGCTGGCATGAGCCAATGTTTAACGTAAAATAGCCTCTTGTTTTATTATCTTTTAAGATTTTATTTATTTATTTGACGGACAGAGATCACAAGTAGGCAGAGGCAGGCAGAGAGAGAGGGAAGCAGGCTCCCCTGCCGAGCAGAGAGCCCGATGCGGGACTCGATCCCAGGACCCTGAGATCATGACCTGAGCTGGAAGCAGAGGCTTAACCCACTGAGCCCCCCAGACGCCCCTAGCCTCTCATTTTAAATCCAGCACATGAACTTGGTACCTGGTCGTCTGCTGTCCAGGTACCCTGGCTCCCCTCGAGGTCACAGCGAAGACAAGTTGGCGACCGCTGCCTTTCCCAGTCCTTCCGCGTGGAACCTTCTCTCTGGATCTCTCCCTGGTCTTTAACCTGTGGGTGACGGGCTCACCTACGCTCCCCACCCCAAGATAGGAGGAAGCCCAACCAGGACACCTCAGAATGTGACCTTGTTTGGAAAGAGGGTCATTGCAGTCTTAACCAGACAAAGACTCGGTCACTAGGGTGGCTCTGATCCAGCAGGGCTGGGTTCTTGTCAAGAGGAAACATGGACAGGAAGACCCAGGGAGGCCCTGGTGAAGCCTGGGACTGCAGAGCCAAGGAACGCCCCAAGCAGTGCCCAAGGATCGCCCGCCCTCCTGCCTTCGGGGGGACCCTGACCCATGACACCTTGGCCTAGACTCTTGCCTGCAGATCTGGCAGATGCCGACATCTCTGTCGGCTTTTTGTTTCCTACAGTGTTTGCTTTTCCAGAAGCACAGCAAAACACCGGCCGGTCCCTGTTGCCTGGCCTGCTGTGCCCAGAATTCCGGGAGTTTCTAGAGCTTTGCCCAAACTCCTTTTTTCCCCAGTACAAGTATATTGAAACCTCTTCCAAATCACCCACACCATCCCGAGGTGGGGTATTCATTCATACTGTGTTGTAGTTGGAAATGGCAGGGAACATTTGCCAGAGAATTCATTTCTCCAGATTTCTGTCATTTGGAAAACCCTCTTAAGTGGAACCACTCCATTTCCCAGGCGATGAGAGGGAGAAATGGGCAGAGAAACTGCAAACTGAGTGGGAAACTAGGAGCCCGGACCTGGAAGCCAAACCCTGAAAGGCTCTATTAGTCAACAAGGAAGTCTGCGGGTCTGGACAAACAGACGGAAGTCAGCACTAACCAGGTAGAGTTTCTAATCCCCAGGTCAAATTCTCCCGCTGAGATGAGTCAGTCTTCCCTCTCAGCAGCTGGCCCCTGGGGCAACTGACTCCAGAAAACTAATCGTGAGAGCCTAGGCAGGACGCCCTCCCCTGGGGCAAACTCACCACAGCTCAGCCCCGGATCAGAGCCAGACCCTCCGTCCTACAGCTGCAGCTTCCCCTCCCCAGGGAGCCCGAAGCTGCTGGGCCATGAAAATGAGCCGCCGGCTGGACTCCTCTTCTGTTACTGGGAATGCAACGGCAGGAGAGCCGGGCGACGCCTGCGGAATCGTGTGCACCTGCCTCTCGCCCACGTCCACTTCACGGGTGAGGAGCTGAACGCCCAGGAGGACACTGAGCACACTGTGTCCACACCCGCGGCCACGGCGGCCTCAGGTCCTCCCCTTTGGCCCCTCCCAGCTCCTCTGTCCAGCCCAAGACGCTCCAGGTGCCCAAGCTCTTCCTCCCGCTGGTGAGCCCCTGTGCTGACCTCTGGGCCGGGCACTGCTCCCAGTGACAGCCAGCCGCCGATGTGACCCAACACGCAGGGCTGCACTGTCCCCAGGACTCCCCGTTGTTTTCCTTCCCCTGTTGTCATAAAAACCGTGGGGTGTGGGCTACACTTGCGCTCCCGTTGTGAACACCACGTGATCCCCTTACATCACCGTCCGCCCCACGAGCAGCCCATGGCCTCCTGGAGTAGAGCCCTGCTCCTCTCCCCAGGCGTGTCCCCCACCCCAGGAGCGGAAGCTCTGCCTCACTGATGGCAGAAACCTGGGATTACAGGGAGGTTCATGGTCTTCCCACCACCCTCCTGGAGCTTCCTGGTGCAGTGAGCCTGAGCCCATCCCTTTGTACAGACCATGGGATCTGCGCCCTCTTCCCAAAGGCATCCCTGTCCCATGGTCTCTACTCTGCTGTGCCCAGATGACTTCTGCCCTCTTCTGCAGTGGAGATGAGGAAAGGCAGAACAGGACAGTGGTTCCCAAATTAGGCTCAAGTCCAGGGCCTCACCCATTCCTAGCTACACATGCTTGGCTGATGACTTTTGGTATCTCCTTCTCCTTATCTGTAGAAGGGGCACAGTAACAGTACCTGTCTCATGGGGTTGTGATACCCTTGGAAGCATATGAGCTCAATGAATGCTGTCATCACCACTATCACAACCATCAACACCATCATCACCATCACTACCATCACCACCACCACCACCACCATCACCACCATGACCATCACCACCATCACCACCATCATCATCCTCGTCACTATTACCATCATCACCATCACTCTACCTACACCACCATCATCACCATCACCACCATCATCATCACCATCATCACTAACATCACCGTCACCATGACCATCATCACTACCATCACCACCACCATCACAACCACCACCATGACCATCACCACCAT
>NC_081560.1:2618630-2691826 GCF_022355385.1 Mustela nigripes | reverse complement strand
CATTACCATCACCACCATCACCATCATCATCATCACCATCATCACTAACATCACCATCACCGTGACCATCATCACTACCATTACCACCACCATCACAACCACCACCATGACCATCAACACCATCACCACCATCACCACCATCATCATCAGCATCATCGTCATCGTCACTATTACCATCATCACCATCACTACCAACACCATCATCATCATCAGTACCATCATCATCGCTATTACAGTCATCACCACCACTACCATTACCACCATCACTACCATCACCACCATTACCACCATCACCATCACAACCATCATCATCACCACCACCACCATCATCATCACCACTATCACAACCATCACCACCACCATCACCATCACTTTAACCATCACCACCATCACTCTACCTACACCACCATCATTACCATCACCACCATCACCACCATCCTCACCATCACCATTACCACCATCATCATCATCACCACCATCATTGTCACCATCATAATGATGTCTTTACTCTTTTATTTGCTCTAAACCACTTTGGGTTGCTACGATGGCACTCTACGGAGGAGCCCACCAGGAGAATTTTACAACCCACTTTACAGGACCTTACCTCTGGTTTCCAGGATTACAATCCTGAAGTGTAAGTGCACAAAAGTAAAAAGAACAAATTCTACCTGGAGAAGTAAAAATAATAATCATTCTTAGATAGAGTAGAGGACTGAGTTTCAGCATTCATAAGCAAGCACTTAAGTAGTTACGTAACCAACTTATCATCTCTCTCCCTAACTACCCGTCTAAGCTATAACAATATTAAAACTTATTTTTCTGGTTTAAAAAACTGTACTAGTAATATCCTTTCCTTCTGAAAGTGCCAAACGGTGTAGAAATGGAGAAGTCAAAGAAGTCTCTCCTCCAACTTTTACTTCCAGGAGTAAATACAATGTGATCTGTATACTTCTAGGTCTATTTTAGTACCTACAAATAGTAAGAATAAAACATAAAGTAATGTGATAGAAACATGCACGATTGCCACTGTCCATCTCCAGAGCTTTTCCATCTTCCCAACTGTAACTCTCAACAACCCCCCAGACCCTGGCGCCCACCATCCTACTTTGTCTCTTAAATCTGATTCCACTAGGGTCCTCATATAAGGGTAATCACACAGTATTTGCCCTGTGGTTGGCTTGTGTTTCACTCAGCATACTGTCCTCAAGGTCCATCCGTGTCGTAGCACGTGTCGGGATTTCCTTCCTTTTTAAGGCTGAATAGCATCGTTTGTCCAGACCACGTTTTGTGTATCCATTCACCCACCGACGGACGTTTGGGTTGCTTCCAACTCTTGGCTATGGAGAACGATGCTGCTGTGGGCGTGGCATGTAAATATCTCAATGAGGCCAGGCTTTCCCTTCTTTTGGGTCTATACCCAGAAGTGGGATTGCCGGATCACAAGGTAGTTCTACTTCTTATTTTGTGGCACTTCCACACTGTTTTCCATCGCAGCTTGACCATGTTTCCACCCTACCAATGCCACACCACGTTCCAACTTCTCATATCCTTGCCAACGCTTGTTATTTTCTGTTTGTTTGGTGGAAGTCATCCTGAACAGACGTGAAGTGACACCTCGCTGTGGCTCTGATGTGCATTTCTCTGATTTTAGTGGTGCTAAGCGTCTCTCACCTGCTCGTTGGGCCATTTGTAGTCCACATTTGGAGAAATGTGGCCTTGGTTCCTTTGCCTGTTCTTTAATCGGGTTTATTTTTATTGTTGAACTGTGGAAGTTCATCATATAGTCTCAGTATCACCCCCTGATTAGATATATAATTTGAAAATATTTTCTGGAGAACACTTGACCTGGAGCTCCATGCTCTCTCTCTAAAATGAAGAAATAAATCTTTAAAATAAATAAATAAATAAAGTCTTAAAGAAAAAAAAAAAGGAGAAAGAACAGATTTCCAGCTACTTAAGTTCTGCTGCCTGTGGAATGTAAGGTCATCTCCAACTTTTCATCGTCATGACCACATAGTCAGGCAGACACACTTGTCCATTTGTCCTGGTGACTCTGCCTGAGTATGTCTACTGCCAGAGCTCTAACAACGAAACTCTTGGACTTCCGGCACACGTGGATCTAACCTTCAGATCGGTCCCGTGACGTTCCCTTTGGCTCTGCTGTGCCCATTCACACTCTCGCACTGAGTCTCACGCGTTTTGCGGCTCTGCAAGTGGAAATGCTCTCTCATTTTTACCTGGCGCTTCTCGGATCGCTGGTGAGACTGGTGGTTTTTACTGCACTGATCAGCTGTCTGTATTTCTCTTGTGAGTTTTCCGATCAGTTCCTGCAAGGTGGTTTGTTTTCTAACTGTTGCTGTTTTCTCACTTCTGGGGCCCAATTTGTGTATCGGGAAAGTTAGGTCTTGGTCTTTCCTGTGCCGTTCACGCCTGTCAGCGTCATCGGCAATGGCCCCCTTCACTCTGCAGGAGTGGGTTGGAGCTATGGGGGTATCCCGTGTAGCACCCGGTTACAGAGGGCTCGCGCTGGGTTCCCGCATCTTACAAAGGCCAGGTACAGTAAAGATAACCCAGAACTGATTATCTGAAATTTGCATGAAACTGCCTGTGTCTGGAGGTGAGCGTTTCCATTGTCCCCTGGAGGAGACTGGGCTTAGTTTTTAAAGAATCACTTGGACGGACCCTTCAGCCCTACGGATACAACACGCAGCATAGAGATCAGCGACTATTTACTGAATCAATGCTCCCACGAGTGGAAGAAGCAGTCAGTCAGATGCTTCTGTTGGATTAACCTTTTTGTCGAAGGCAAAATGGTGGAAACCGACTAAAGAAAAATGAGATCTGGGCCAAGAGCCTGGAATCAACCGGCACAGGGTGCCTCATAGCTCTCCTGGTGCCCCTTCTCCCCAGCGCTCTGAAAGACAGGACCCGATGCCACGTGCTGTGCTGTGTGACCTCCGCCACGTGCTCCGCGGCGGAATCCGCAATCCCAGAGAGGGAAGATGTCACGGAGGAAGGGAAGGGTCTGGGACTGGGTCGCCAGGGCCCCACAGTGGGCCCAGCACTCTAGAACCCAACAGATACATTCCGAAGGGCCTGGTGATGACCGCTCAGCCAGCAGGCCCTCAGCGGCTTAGCAGGTGACGGAGCCACCCAGGGCCGCCCAGGTGTTCCTACAACTCTTCTTGCGGCCCAGAAGGTGCTGGTGGGCCAGCCAGCCGCCCTCCCCCGCAGCCTGGTGCATGAGGCCGCTGTTCCAGTGCTCCGTCTGGACTACCTCCCCTAACCCTACTGACTGACAAGGTACGGATTATTGCCATTGCAAGATGGTGAAACTGGACACAGAGGCACCTCCTCACTCACCGCTGGCAGCATCTCCTCTCCCCAGTCCCAAAAATGTCCTCGGTCCCCCCCTCAGGGGGGCGTAGGCCTGGGAGTACAGAGCGCCAGCTTCTCTCAGGCAAGCCTAGCCCTGGGCCTTGGCAGCCCGCCCCCCACCCACACACCTGGGGATGGGGAGGGGAGCCTGCTGACCAAAAGGTCCTCAGACCCAGCGTTCCAGAAAGATCCACCACACGGGAGCCTGTCCTGCTCCGTCTGGGACGGTTCAGGGCCACCCTGGAATCGCATCAGCCTTCTGGACACCACTTCTCACTGCTGTGGGGACCCCCACCCGAGGAGACCCCCATCGTGGCTCACACACTCCCGTGGTTGCCGGAAGCTCCCCCAGATGTGGGCCGTGGCCAGTGTGCGTCCCGGGACAGGAGCTGCGGCGGCGCTGGGGGGCGGGGCGGCCGTGGTCCTGGAGCTCTGCCTCACTGCCCGCCTCAGGCTTCTAGAACGAGCCGCTGCCACCCAGGCCCACATCTGCCAGGGACACAGGCTCCCCGGCAGTGCGGGGCACGGGTTCCCGCTGGAGCTGGGCCGGAGGGAGCCCCCTCCCCTCCCCCCGGGCCCCCTCCCCCCGTGCCCCCCTCCCCCGCCGTGTGCCCCTGTCCTTCCCCTTCCCACCACGCAGGGCAGCGGGCGTTTTGTCACTTTCTCCAAGTGGCGCCCGCGCCCCCTGGTGGCCACTGCAGCCCCCGCGACCTCACACGGGGAGCCGGTGGGGATCCTGGTGCAGATGATCTGTTCTCTTTCCTAAGCAGACAAACGGGCCGGAGTGTTAGGCAGTTTATTCATGGAGGTTACGGGGCTGGGTCTGCAGATTGCAGCAAACCACGGTTTGGGAAGGACAGAAGGTCCGATCCACGGCGCGGGAGAAGCCGCGCTGGGTCCACCCAGACCCCAGCCCAGCCCCTCACCGTCGGGGGTGCTCAGGCTGCGGCTCAGGCCTGTTTCATCAAGGGGCTCTCTTGCCGCGGGTTTCCAGGGACCCCTGTGACAACAGCCCTCAGCCGCCCCGCAGCGCTCCAGGAGGACGGTGGATTCCGGCCTCTGCCGCCCGGAGGGGTCGACCGGGAGGACTCCCCGCGGGGCATCCTTAGGGCTCGGGCGCGAGAGGAAGGGCGGCCAGCCGCGCACACCTGCCTGCTGGGGTCTGGCTGTCAAACCCGTCTGTCTGTCCCGCCGGGGAAACGGGGCCGTGCCCTCCCAGCTGGCCCTCGCGGCTGTCAAAACCTGGGAAGGCGGCAAAGATGCTGGCACAGGCCGGCTGAGGCGGCAAGGTGAGCTCCTGGGCCCTGGGGGCCCCGGAAAACCGTAACAGATGCCGTGGCCTCTGCCAAAATGAATTTTCAAATGAGTTGCTTTAGGTAGCAAGCACGTTCGTGAAGAAAAACACACTCCTTTTCCCTCACTTGTGGGGGCCAGCAGCTGGAAGTCCTGTTAGGAAGGAGGAAATCACAGAGAAAAGCCAGAGAATTCTTTCCACATAAACCCTCGGGGGCTGGGGGCGGAGGGTGGGCATCCGTCAGCGCCTGAGGGACACGGAGACACTGCTTAGCCCCTGCAGACAAGAGGCTGGCGTGTCACTTCACAGCCTTGTCCTTCGTAGCCAAGGGCAGACCGGTGGGCTGGAGAGCCTGACCGCGCCCAGCCCAGCCCCACTCAGAAGGGAGGCTCTGAGCCGTTTGGGGACCACAGCGATGGCCGAGGACAGAAAGTCCTCTCTGATGGGAGGAACAAGTGTCCCCAAAGGCTGCCCCCAGGCTCCCCTGCCACAGAGGGCAGGCTGAGGTCTGGGCAAGTCACATCACCTCAGGCCGGCCCTGCTGTCCCCTGTGTCCCTTGCCGCAGGCATCACTGGGCACCAGAGAGACCAGAGCTCTAGATGTTCATCTTCAAGTGTCCAGAGTGGGTTCCCGGCCAGAGGTACGGCGGTGAGGGCCGCCCCTCAAGGCCCAGAGCCCCACGGTGTGGGGCGGAGTGAGCACCGGAGTGCAGACGCAGAAGAGGGGAAAGATGACCCCAGGGTGTGTTTTCAGGCCACCCCCCATTGCAACATGTCCCCACCCAGCCCCGCCAGGCCACCGACCCCGTCTTCTTCCCCATGTGCGTTCTCCATCGGGATCACGCTGCCTGCTGAGCCCAGCATCCAGCCAGGGTCTCGGGTGTGGGCGCCTTGGACAGCTGTCCCCGACTGTCCTGCCTGGGGATGTGCTGCTGGCATCTGGAGGCACAGGATCTGCCCCCGCCTTGAGGCCACCGGCATCGGATCATCCCCAGCTGTTGCTCCCAGGAGGTGGGGAGCTGCTCCTGCCCTCTGCACCTACGTCCCCAGGGCTTCCACGCTGAGCCATCCACCGGGGTCTGACCTACACATTTTGTATTTTTTTTAAGATTTTATGTATTTATTTGACAGAGATCAAAAGTAGGCAGACAAGCAGGCGGGGGTGGGGGGAAGCAGGCTCCCCGCTGAGAGAGAGCCCGACAGGGGGCTCGATCCCAGGACCCTGAGACCAGGCACCAGCTTCTCGCTCTGAGCCACCCAGGTGCCCCACACACCTTTTTAAAGCTGCCAAAGCAGTCAAGGACATTAGTCCTCTAGTTCATCAAGATAATATGTTTGAAAAGGAACAGGATTTGGCCAATCGATGACGCAGAACAGCACCCCCCAGCAGGGGGTACCCCCATTCAGGGCAGCCATTCTCCTGTCCTACCTGTTGTTTCTAGAACCTTCCTCATGTGCATAAGTACCGTGAAGAGCTGCCCGGTTGCTTCCTCCCGTGGGGAGCGGTGGTTTCTCCCCCCACACTGGTTCTGATCTGAGTGTCTGCACTCCCAGCGGCTCTGGGGTACCCAGCTCGATGGCCATGTCCCCTTCTGTCCTGTCCTTGTGCGTCTGTGTCTCTTCTACTGTGGGCCTCATGGGCACAGATGAGAATTATGAAGAAGGCTAAGACGTCACATGTTGTCCCCAGTCTTCAAAGGGATAAAGCCTCATAGCACAGTGACCCCCCGCCGTGGACCCCGCTGCTCACCCTCCCCCCTCCCCCCTCCCCTCAACTTGGACAGAACCTTTCCTATGCGCTGAATTGTGTCCCCCCAAAAAAGTCACGTTGTCGTTGAAACCCCCAGCACCCTATTTGGAAATGTGGCCACCGCAGACGTGACCAGTTGGATGGAGACAAGGTCGCACGGGGCAGGGCAGCCCTAATCCAGTGGGACGGGTGTTGTCGCGGAGAGGGGAGTGTGGACGCTGGCAGGTGCAGGGGCGGGCGGGGGACGCTGTGGACGGACTGGGGTCCTGCTCGGGGACCCCCGACACAGAGGGAGAGGCCAAGAACACGCCCTTCCCGGGCACCTGCCAGGTGCCGGGTGCCGGTGTGGTGGGCCCGTGGTGAGTCCTGGGTGAGAGGCCGCGCACCTGTGTGGTCTAAGCCCCTGAGGTGTGGCCACGCGTGACTAGTGGACAAACAGCTTGGCTCCGTGCAGCTGCCCAGTGCCTCAGTGGCTGTGCCAGTGACCACTCTTTGGCCCCAGACACTGCTTTTACTTTCAGACCCTTCCAGAACACCTGAGCTGCCCCCAGGACACCCTGCGGAAGACCTCACTTCCCAGCCTCCCTTGCGGCAGGTGGAGCCCTGAGCACGAACGTGGGCCCACAGGGTGGCAGGCGAAGCGTCCGGACCAGCTTGTTTATGGGAAGTCCTCCAGCCTTGGGCGCCCTGCCCTCTGCAGGGACACAGACGTGATGGGGGCGGGCTCTCCGTGCAGGCCAGACCCCGGTGAGCACGAGACAACATTGCCATCCCGAACCGTGGACGGAGCCTCTCGAAGGGAACCGGGAGCCCTTCGAACTTGCCGGGGAGAACAGGGGCTTCTGGCTCGGAAAGTGCATCCCGTGTCCAGCCCCGGCGGCCCTGGGACGTGCTCTGCTTGCGGGGATGGTGCGGGCGGCTCTTTACTTGTGACCTGAACAGCTGTGACGGAAGCTTGCAGCAGAAAGGCAAAGCCGTGCACTGTTGTTGTTGTTGTTTTAAAGATTTTATTTATTTATCTGACAGATCACAAGCAGGCAGAGAGGCAGGCAGAGAGAGAGGAGGAAGCAGGCTCCCCGCCGAGCAGAGAGCCCGATGCGGGGCTCGATCCCGGGACCCTGAGATCATGACCTGAGCCGAAGGCAGCGGCTTTAACCCACGGAGCCCCCCAGGCGCCCCAGCCGTGCACTGTTTTTACAAGAGTCTGAGTGACAGATCAGAGCAGCTGCGATGTTATCATTTAATTTTCCTCTCCTCCATTTCTCAGGATGCTCCTGGGCCCTGAGAGGAACTGGTTTCAAGCATCTGGGCGACCAGTAGCTTCCATGCTTTTAACAGTTTAAAGGCGACGAAACTAGCAGAAACACTCCCCGGCTAACACAGGCACATGTTCCCCCCACGGGACGGGACATCATGGAACGTCACTTCGATGGTGCCTCCTCTACCCTCAAACGCAGATTCGGTCTCAAAAGAACGCTGCTCTGAGAAGGATTTTCTCCAGGGCAAATGCAGTCTTGCCCAGAGACGCACAGAAGATGTTCAGGTGTAAATGAGTCCTCGCCTTTGGAAGTGACCAGGAGTCAGGCAGCATGCTCGTCCCCCAGTCTCATCCCCCAGGACACCCCTACAGGGTCTCTGCTTGGCTGGCTAGGCGCTGGGCCAGCTCGGGGCTGCACAATAAAACCTCAGACGATGACTGTTTGCACCCCTTGTCCTAACCGAACCATTGGGTGAAATGCCATCTCGTTAGCTGCTCACGGGGGACAAGGGGCAGAAACTGCCGGTCCCCAGGAGTGGGACCCCCCATCCTTGGAGCTGGGTGTAGACCTCCCAGGTAAAGGGAGACACCAGGTGTCCTGCACTCCTGGGACGGAAGCAGAGGCGGGACATGCAGAGAACTCGCGTGGGAGCAGGACCCGGCCCGGGAGCGCGTGGACTCCCCTGGAGGGGCCCCTTAGGCTGAATGCGTGTGTGTAATGTGGAAGGCAACCCCCACCTTTTATTAGATTTTAATCAAGAATGATCCTGTTAAATATTTAAGATCGCCTTTTGAGGATGATATTTTTAAAGAACCATGTGATGAAGAGAAGAACACGGGGAAGCATGAATTTTTAAAATTCATTCCCTGTGTATAATGACTCCGCGAGGCGCTCACCGCTACTCAGCCACGAGGAGAGCCAACCACAGGTGTCCTCCATGTGGCCAGTTGTCCTGCCCCCACCGGCCCCAGGACCCCCATCCCGACCACCATCCCAGCTCCGTTTACCTGAACTAACACCACTGGACTGATGAGCAAGGGGACACCGGCTTCTAAAAGGTCTGGCTGTTGGAGCCCGTCCGACCGACCCGTTCTCTCACTGAACTGGACTGATTCTGTCGGGCAGAGAGCACGTGCACACACACTCACACACACACTAACACACTCACACACACACACCCACACACTCACACTCACATGCTTCCTCTTGATCCCGGGCTGCTGGTGAGGAGCCTGGGAAGACGGCGAGGCGGGAACCATAAGGGACCCCCCAGGGGACCCGGCACAGCCCAGCTTCCTCTCTTCTCCCGAAAAGGCAGGGGGCTTGATGCCCTTTCGCGGCCATCGGCGGCCACAGAGGCGAGGGGCAAAGATGGGTTGAGGCGTGCGGGACCCCCCACAGTGCACCGTTCCTGATAAGCATCTTCCTGCACCATCGCCCTCCCCCTGCACACCCCGCGGCAGCCCCCGCTGGCCCACAGAGTCCCTCCCGGCCTGCGCACAGGTACCGAGGACGTGCCGTGCGGACTCAGGTCAGGTGAAGTGTGCTCCAGAACGCCGAAGGCTTTCGTTGGAGACGCACTCGTCTCTCAAGAGTTGCGGCAGGGGGTGACCGAGGCCTGGGGGCTCTGTTCCCCAAGGCTGCTGCCCTGCCATGGCCCCGGGGGTCACGTTCGTCCCACAGGGCCCGTGGCCCACCACCAGCCACGGGAGAATGGCCAGAGGCGGGGATCCCTCCCTCTTCTAGCTGCTGTCTCACAGGCAGCGTCCTGACCTCGCCCAGCTGCGAGGAGACTGGGGAACGTGTGTCCTCCTGTGTCTGGAGGGACAGTCCCCACCATGCATGACAAGAACCTCTGTAGACCTTCTTCTTGGTCGGTTGGTCCCTACACCACAGGACCCCCTGGAGCAAAGAAAAGCCAACTGTCTGCATTGGAACCTGGGACTCAGAGAGGGAAAGCCTTCAGGACCTCCAAATGCCAAGGCGTGGGGTCAGTGCCGGGTCGGAGGGCTGCCTCAGAGACCACGGGACAGCCCAGGACAGGGAGGGCGCCTTGCAGGGGCGCTCACGGGAGTCCCATCCGTCCGCCCCTCCTGCCGACAGCTGGGGCGCACGGCCCCGAGCCGCGGGCACTGTGCTTCCGGCCCGGCCAAACGACCTTGGGGGGCCCTGAGGGGCGGGGGCAGGTAGGACAGGGACGAGTATTGCTTTTCAGCCTCACTCAGGACGCGGCAGCTGCCCGGCCCCACACGCCGCCGAGGAAGTTTTCTCTCGTCTCTCCTGGGAAGGCCCGCGCCAGAGACGCCCCTGCCGTATGCACTGCCTCAGGGAAAATTCTGCGGCCCAGGACGGTCTACAGAGAGGCGATTTGGATTAATAACTATTTCTTAAGAGGCTGCCTTTGGGTTCTCTAGAGAAAGACAGAACCAAGAAGGAATGTGGGGAGGGAGCAGAGAGAGACAGAGGGAGGGAGATTCACTTAAGAAATTGGCTCACTTGACCGCAGGGACTGGCAAGCCTGAAAGTCGTAAAAGGGGCTGGAACATCAGGTAAGAGTTGGTGTTGACATCTTGCGGTCAAGTTCCGAAAGGCGACCACAGGCCTGGAAACTCAGGCAGGACTTCTGTGTTAGTCTTGAGGCAGAATCTCCTCGTCTAGAAAACTCGGTTTGTGTCTGAAGGCCTTCAACTGATTAGATGAGGCCCACCCACGTTCTGGCTGATAATTCACTTCTTCAACGTCTACCGATTAAATGTTAATCACATCTACAGCATCCTGTCACGGCCACAGCCAGGCTGGTGTTTGACCTAGTGGACACAGACCATTCATCATCACAGACTCAGGGCACCTTTCTTCTCCATCCCCTAGATTTACACCAATGCTTTTATTTTTTTTTAATTTATTATTTTTTCAGTGCTCCAAGATTCATTGTTTATGCACCACACCCAGGGCTCCATGCAATCCGTGCCCTCCTTAGTACCCACCACCAGGCCCTCCCAACCCCCCACCCTCCTCCCCTCCAAAACCCTCAGTTAGTTCCTCAGAGTCCACAGTCTCTCATGGTTCATCTCCCCCTCCGGTTCCCCCAACTCCCTTCTCCTCTCCATCTCCCCGTGTCCTCCGTGTTATTCCTTATGCTCCACAAGTAAGTGAAACCATATGATGATTGACTTTTTCTGCTTGACTTATTTCACTCAGCAGAATCTCCTCCAGTCCCGTCCATGTTGCTACAAAAGTTGGGTATTCATACACCAATGCTTTTTAAAAAAATTTTTACTTTGTCTAGTTTTGAAGGAAACGAGAAACTTTCCCTAAAAACAGTGCCCTCCGGTGGGCGAAGCTCCAACTTTGAGCCAGGGGCCCTGGAGAGGACACTTTCGACCCAGAGCAATGGCGGTTGGCCCTCGGCTAGGAGGCAAACACCCAGGCACGTGGGCAGCAGACACAAAGCTTCCTGTCCATGCCCAACTTAGGTAATATCTGCTGGCTAGCCATTTACACATTAGTATAAACAAGCTTTCTATTCTCGTCATGAAGGAAAATTTCAAGGAGAGGGAACACAGGCAGAACGGGAACATAGGGTCTGTGAGCCGGTCAAGGAGAGGGACCACCGACGGGAAGGCCAAAGGCACTGAAGACGAGTGGTCTCATCTTCCCCGGGAGGCGGCCCAGATACCGGCTTTCCAACCTGTCAGTGGGCAAAGCCTGCCTGGTTATTAGGTCACAGGAACGGAAACCATGTGCGCTGCTGATTTGCTCCCAGACCATCTCCCTTCTATGCATAAAGCAGGACTCTCCGAGGTGCGCTGGGGTACCAGATGCTGAGGGATCGAGAGCTACTCGGAGCAAGATTCCAGGGAAAAGCCCTGGTTAGCTGAAAACACATGGTTTTATTCCTTCAGGACTTCTCAGAGGCTTTAATATGCTTACACGAGTATGTTAACCTCAGGGAGGAGGCCCCAGTGGTGGTGTGCCCGACTATTCCTCCCAGGGAACCCCCCTTCCGTTCTGCATGGCGTACGATACCGACACTAGAGAAACTAACCTTCCCAGGAGCGCCATCTGGGAAACAGTGACCCTGAGGTCTGGACCAGATGGGAAGGTCCTTGCTGCTCCCAGGAGGGATGTCCCCTCTGGGGTAATTAGGCACAGGGGACCTAAGTGTAGGCTCTGAGGGACCATCTCCACTATCTTTATAAAGATGCTGCAGGTCCCGACCCAAAAGATGAAGGAGGGCCGTGCCCTGACCCACTCACCTCTGCCCAGAGCTCCCACCTTCTGAATGGAAGAAGAGAGAGCCGACAAGCCGTGCAGAGGGAGGAAAGAGAAGACGGGCATGGGACTGGCACCGTGCTGCCCCCAGGACACCCCTCAACGGACATGCCCCCCTCTCCCGCCCTCGGTCTCCTGTCCGGCCTCGCTCCAGCCGCAGCAGGGGGACCACCAAGAGAGCAGGGCTGCGACACGGTGTGCACACTCCTCTGCTCTGGGCCTCAAGGCTGTGCTGTCACTGCGTGGACAGTGACTCCTCTCATCCGCGGATTTCAAGGCAGATGTGCAGCCAGACCCTGCGTGCCCCCCGGAAGGGAGCCTGGCACATCGCGAAGCCGTGTTCCCCCTTCAAGGTCACGGGCCCCAGCTCTCTCCTGCTCCACACAAACAGCTACAGAGCTCTGGAGCAGGACTGGGCAGCAGGCGATGGCAGATGGGCAGCAATGTCATGTCCTCGGGTGCCGGTGACATGCAAGGACCCCCGTGGTCTCTGAACCGGGGGCACAGAGTGCTCCTGGGAAGCTGTGACACTCGTCTGCGAGCTTTGCAAAGAAAGCAAAAGCCACCGGCAGAGCTCCCGCTCCCAGCCGCGTTCCTGCCTTCCCTCCGCCTCACCTCGGGGCCCTCGGAGCGGCTCTTCTGAGCCTTCACTCCTCCCTCCACGGGGAGGCAGGGCTCTCTGCACCGGCCCAGACGCACCCACAAGGGGGTGACACAGGTGGCTGGCGGGCTGTCCCTGATCATCCCTGCTCAAAGGCAGGTCTCGTTGAGAGTAAAGACAGACAGACGTTCGAGATCGCGCTGTCTACCTTGTACGTAGTTCTTTCCGTGTAGCATGACCTTGTCCGTGGCTGCCGTCCCAGGGGGCAGCTCGGAGAGGCAAGCGACCCATCCACAGCCACACGCCTCGGTCTGGCCTGTGACCCCCCCACCCCGGAGGCACGATCTTCTGCTTTAATCACCCCAGTGCAAGGGGGCGCGTGCCGGAAGCTCAGAACCCACACAGGGCAGAGCCCCCGGCCTTCTTCACACTGGTCCGTCCTCAGCTGTTGGCCTGGCCCGGCCCTGCCCTGGGAAGCCCTGAAGCTCTCCCTCGGCCCTGACCTCCAGCTGCCAGCGGCGCCGGGGCTCCCCGAGGCCCTGCGAGGCGTGTGGCCAGCCCCACGGGGGTCTCGTGAGGTTAGGGGCCTCTTCTTGCCAGGCCCAGCTCGCGTCCCCTCCCGTGGACTTCACCGGCGCCCGCCCCTACGGATGCTCCCAGAACAGGCAGGTGCTGTCTGGCGGGGGGGGGGGGGGGGGGGAAGGCGAAGGCGAAGCGAGTTTCCAGCACATCCAAGCCTCGTCCCACGTGGGCCTGGCACGCGGACGTCGGCTCCTCTTGAGTCCATGTCGGCTGTCGCGGGGGAGATGAGACCCACCCATGGCCGGACCGGGGGACGACACACATCAGGGGAGTTCGCTCCATGGTTCCGGGTGCTCCTCCAGCTCACGCCTTGTCGCGCCCCTCGCCGGACGCGACCGGGAGGCCATCGGACGTGGACCGGCTATGGCTGGTGGGGGTGGGTGGGGTTGCGGGGGGGCCAGCTGGGCAGCGTCCAGGCACCTTGGAGTGGAGACTACACGGGGTGCTGCCGGGACCTCGGACATGCTGCGTTTATAGGCCAGGTTTCGGTTCAGACTTAGCACTTTCCTGCAGCAAATCCATCCACCGGGGCCTCTTCGTGGGGACCCTCCGTGGCGGAGACGGTCTGGAGGCGTGGGGGCCCCACTCGGGCTGGGCAGGACTGGTCCGGCTTCACTGACAGGAGTTGCGTTGTCTCAGAAGCAGCCCAGACCTCAGACCCGCTCAGACCTTCTCTCATCAGGACACCCAAACTTGATTTCCTCTGAATGGAAATCCATTGGCCACCCACAAGGTGACAGCACCCTTGGCGTCCAAACTTCAAAGCCTGCCCAGATCCCAGCCCTGCAGGTGCTTCCCTTTTAATTTAAACTTTAATTCTGCAGCTCCAGATGAAGTCCGGGTCAAGAGGGGTGTGTTTTAGGCAAGGCTGTTGGAAGCTGGGGGACTGTGACCCAGAAGCAGAGTGACTGGGGGAGATGCCCACGACGGTTCATCTCTTATAGACGACAGAGCCCACAGGGCCCCCAGGCAGGGAGCAAGGAGCCAGAGCTGCCCTTGGGGGCCTCCTATCTTGGGGGTCAGAGACCCCCGCCCCTGCTTCACCCACGGGCCTCGTCAGAGGGTCTGTGAAAAGGCTCACGAAGGTAAAACACAGACCCGCCTGCTTCCTCAGCGGCCAGGTGCTCAGTGAGAGAAGACGCAGCGTCCGAACTGCGGTTTCGGAGGCTCCCTGGAGGGAAGTGATTTCCCCCAAACTCCGCGCGGCTGTTTCCACCCCTGCGGTCTCGGAAGCTTTCACAGCGGAACCCTGATGTAAGTGCAGTTTTGCTCCGCAGGCAACCAGGGTTCAGTTTCAAGCCAGGCAGGTAAGGTAGGGCCCCTCGGGGCCTGGTCACTGGAGGAGGAGGTGGTCCCTCTGTTTAACGGGCAAGAGCCCAGATATGACGTGCCCCCAGCAGAGGTTCAAGGATGGCACACCCTGACCTCACGGGGTCGCAGGAAGGACAGATGCATAAAGAAAACGCAACACGGTGCAGGGTGCAGGTGAGACATACGAATTCTCAGGGCCTCCTGAACAGCAGACGGGAGCGGCACCCCGTGGCCCGGCTCTGCTGGGAAGGAGGGAGCTCAGCGGAAGCCGGGAGCGCCGAGCTTCTCCCGAACCCAGTCTGTTTGTTTCTCCTTCTCCGTGGCGCCTGTTCTAATGGCGCCTTCTGCTCCCGGCCTCTCCTTCCCTGCCGGCACCCTGGCACCCCGACCTGTGGGTGCGCGGGCACGACTGAGCCCACCGAGAAAACGACTGTGATGGGTGTGGAGTCCTAAAGCCTTGACTTAGGTTCCCTCCCGTACCATCACAGCGACTCCCTGACGCCTGCTGCCTCCCCGCTTAAGGGGCGGGACAGGCTCAGAGAGGACAGCAGACTTCTGCAAGGCCACGCAGCTCCGGAGTAGAGGGGCCGGGCTCTAGGCCGGGACTGCTCGTCTCAAAGCGCCGCCCCCCCAGGTAGGCTCCTACCACTTCGCCTGGTGGTGCCTGGGCTGCAGAGTCTTGAATGAATGGTAGAGGAGCGCTTCGCTTTCTCAGGAAGCTAAGTTTTCTGGATGTCTAATCAGAAAGCATCTCAAATTTTAACATTTCACCCACTTTGGAGGGAATCCTCTAATCTCTTACTCAACACACTTCCCAACTTCTCACTGCAGTGTATTAAACATGCTTGACTTTTTCTTGACAGTTTGGGGGACATTTACGCAGGGGGGCAGTGACAGCTTCACTCCAGCTGTGTTTGTGTCTCCCTGTGGGAAGACGGGAGGTGTGGGGAACAAAAGTCGCCAGTGAGAACAGGTGTTTAGGCCAAAGAATCCCAAAGAGGCCAGCGCTGCTGCCTGGATGGTGGACAGAGCAGACGGATGGAGGCCAGATCGCCAGCGGGGATTAGGGCTCATTAGATCAAAGCTAAGGACGAGGGGGACTGGAGCCAGGGTCAGCAGCTGGAATCCCTCCCGCCAGGGGTTATTGGACGAACGGCATGTGGGGCCAGCTGCGCCCTTTGATTTGGGAAGGTTCGAGGCATCCTTCATCGGGTCTGTGCACAGGGCCGGGCCAGGAGGCTCTGAAGATTACAGGCTGAGTCCCCGCAGCCAGGTGGGCAGCTGGACCCGTCTGTCCCCATCCAGCGACAGTGGGCGGCGTCCCTCTGGGAGCGGTGATGCTGCACAGGGCCAGGCCATCTGGGACACATCAAGGCTCCGTCACTTACCTGGAGGTGTGTCCCGTGGGCAAGTCCAGACCTCACGGAGCCTGGGCTCCTCATCTGTCAAATGAGTAGAATGAGGACAGAATCTCTGTCCCCGGCTAGGCGTGAGGGCAGGCACAGGATGGGGCGTGGAGGAGGCCGCCCCCCGAACGGCCTGCGCCCAACCTCCCGATGGCTGCTTGTTTTGTCCTACGGGAGCCCATTTCCCGTCTGGAGATGTGTGTGCGGGCAGCTCCGAACTCAAAGCAAGGCCCTGGGGACACAGACCCCTTCTGCTCTGAGGCCCATTTCTCCCATCTGCCCTCTTGAGGCTCTTTTCCAGCAAAGATGACGCACCCCCCCCATACTTGAAGGGGTGGGAGGTGGGGCTGGTCTCTATCAGCCGGCGGACGTGGTCTGGGGGAGTCAGGAGAGCAGGTGCAGGGTGGGGAGACCCCCAGAGACCGCACTAGACAGCACTGTATGCTCACACCTCTGAAAGTGTAACAGAGATCTTCCACAGAACGTTCTAGAACATGGCTGTCCCGTGCAGGTGCACCGACATACATCTCCCAGCGCCCGCACCCCTCACCTGTGCCTCAGTCACTGGCATGGGCGCTGCTGCAGCCCAGCTCAGCACACGGGGACAGAGCGTCCTCCCATGAGAGGACCGGGTCCCGGCGTGAAGCTGAGGGAAGCCGTCGACAGGAAGCTGGGCTGTTGGCACAGCGTGGAAGGCTCCAACAGGCCTGTTGGTGCCCGTTTCTTCAAGCTGTAACTGGGAAGCTCGGCTGGAGGGCACCTTCCCTGAGTGAAGGACACAGACGTGGGAGGTGAGCATCGGGGGGCTAGCGTGCCAACGCGTGTGCAAAGCCCTCGGGGCAGCTCGTGCAACGTTTGGCCCTTCCCAGGTGCTTGCTTACATGTGCTGAGGGCCGGTACCCAGAAAGCTCTGACGCCAGCGTCGTTTCTCCCCAGGACTCAGCCTCACTGCCTTGTGGTGGTCTCAGCTCCATGACTCATCGGCTAATTCTGGAACTTTGAGACACATTCCCTGAGGGCTCTGGCACGTTAAAATTCATCGATGCACAGAGCACTGTCCCATCTGACGGTGGCCCCACAGCTCCAGAGGGCGATGCCGGAGCTCCTGCCTCGGGAAAAGTCCAGCCCGTGCTTGGCCGTTCAGGCCGCAAGGAGACAGGACACACACTGCCCACTGCTCCGGGAGCAAACCTCCCAGGTCCAGACTCTTCTCCTTTTCAGAGCATCAGCTCATCCCTTTTTAGTCTAGGCTTCGCTCTGGGGTGGGGTGAGTCAGGTTGTTGTCTTCAGTTCACAGGCCAGTAGTCTGAGCCCCCACTCAGACTGCGAGCGGGCTCCGTCCGGGGGCATCTGCCCGGCGGACACTCAAACAGGGTCCACAGAGTGTAGCGCTTCTAAAGGCGGGTCTCGGTCAAATTCTGGCCACTTAGCTGTCGGGCGGTCTTGGAAAAGAAGCTTGAGCTCTCTGTGTGTGCTTGCTGAGAGGAACACAGGAGACCACAAACGTGCCTATCTCACGAGTGGTTGGAGAAGGTTAGATAAAGTAACCCTCGAAGAGAGCAAAACCCCCTGGCCTGCCTGTGCTCTTGACCTACGGTGGTTACTGATACAGAGGAGGCCGGCTGCACAGACCCTGGCCGCCGCCCGCCCTCTGCCTGGTGGCTGGGGAGCAGACGGGTCCTGTGGCCACAGGAATTCTTCTCAGCCTTGTTCAAGGTCCTGCTCTGCACATGGGTAGGTACTTTTTCTGGGAGTCTGTAAGGAGTCTGGGCAGCTCAAGGGAGTGGCTTAGGGCCCCAAAAGAAAAGGGTCAGGATCGGAGGAGGTACCCCTAACCTGTCGGCAACAGTTCAGCCCAGTGGTCCTGAAACCGGCAAAAGGACATGGAGACCCCATGGAGCCTGCGAGGATCCCGAGCTTCGTCAACCAAACAAAGGCATCTACTTGCTTCCTGCACCCGGAACCGGACCACCGTGAGCGCAGGAAAGGGACGCACAACCTGGCCGCACTTGCTGGAGTGATAAAGCCAGCCAGGGCACGACCTGCTCAGCACGAGCTGACAGCGCAGGGCTGGGCTTGGGCTGGGCACACCCCTTTCTCTCGGGGCAAGGGTGTGTGATCAGGCGGGGAGCCGCTGGGGGCCTGGATAGTGTGCTCCCCTGCATGGGGGGGCGTGCGCAACCTGAACGCCTGGCCCACCCTATGCTGGAGCCATTGAACGCGCCACGGCCTTGCCCGCCATGATGTCAACAGCCCCACAGCCCCACTGAGCTCCTGGAAAAGTTTGTGTGCCTTGCGTCCCAGCCTCTCCAATCTGGAGGAGCCCTCTGTGGGCCCACCCAACCCTTGAGCAGGTTCTGACTGGGGAGAGGCATCATTGTGTGGGACAGCGGCATCTGCACCAGGAAGGGTCACCTAAGCAGACCCAAGAGACCTCCTCGCCCATCATCCAATCACCGCCGTCCTTACTCCTATGTTGTTGGTGGAGGCCTGTGCTTGCGTGGAACCAGAGGACTTGCTCTAGATTTATGCAAGAATATCCTAGGAAGAAAGCACATTTGCCTCTGGACTTGGCCAAGAGTTTAGGACCAAAGTGGTGGAGACTGTCCAGAAAGAACTAGGGGGCGCATCTTGGACGCGACCAGGCGAACTGTCTCTTCCAGTCCTGGAGCTGAGGCCAGACTCGCCTGCCCCCGGGGCTCCAGCGGGCCTCTGCCTTAGCCCTCCCGGCCCTCCCTCCGCTAGGGAGCTCGGCGCACACTCCCCGGTCAGGGGAAGTGCTTGCTGGCAGCTGCCCAAGCCCAAGCCCAAGCCCAAGCCCAAGCCCAAGCATCCCTTCTGCCTTCTCCCAAGGAGAGAAGCCGGGAGCTCACAGCAGCCCGCGGCGGCACAGAGGCATCTCAGTGCGCCCCCTGCCGATGGCACGCGGTGGGGGCAGGGCCACCTCCCTGGGGAGGCTTAGGGTCCAAGGCAGAGGGGAAAAAAGCTTGTGCCTCTCACCAAAGACGGTCCAGTTTAGGAAGGAAATCTCCCGAACTACCCAGAAAACAACCTCTCGGGAGCGAAGCATTGGTCAGCGTTCCCTCAGAATGCTGTTCGGCCAAGGAGGACAGAGAGCCCTGCTGGGTCTGTCTGCCCCTTTGCTGATCCACCCCAACCCATGGGGACCTCCGAAATCAGGTCTCCCACTGAGTCTGCTGCTGAGGCAAAATTCTAGGATACCGGTCATCCGTAACACAAAAAAACGTCAACAGGGAAAGCAGAAACTGGGTTTTAAAGGGCCCGGTGGCACCGCACGTCACCCCGCAAGGCCAAAGGAATGGTCAGCTCCCTTAAAAGGGCCACAAGTGCAAAGTGACCGGACTGAACGACTTGCACTGCGCTCTGCCCACCGCCACACTCAGTACAAACGGCCACTTCTCGGTCCTGACGCTCCAGGCATCCAACCAATCGCCCCAACCCCGGAGTTTTTCAAATCACTTGTGTCGGTTTTCCAGGGTTTTCCTCCCCAGAGGCTTGGTTCCCGCGCAGCCCTGCCCGGGAGCCACCCCTCCGCGCGCTGCACGGCCCCTCCCAGGGACAGCTCGGACGGACGCTGAAGGAGCTCCTCCTCCTCACAAGGCGTCCGGCGGGCGAGGCCACGGGGCGCCTCTCGGGTGCCTCCGAGGACAGTGCGCGTCCGCGCGGTTCCGCGCGCCCAGGCCCTGGCTCTCGGGTCTGGAGGCCGGAGTCGGGTCGCGGGGCTCCTCGCGGCCCTTCCACCTCCGATCGCGCAGACCCGTTTATGTGTGTGTTTTAATGTAGCAAATGCGCAGCTAAATGAATCGCAATTTGTAATTTTTATGGTTAATTTGAAATCTCGCTCTTGTTGGCTAATCCTGTTAGTTGGTAGCAAAACAAGGGGAAGGTCGCGGCGCGGCGGCCGCGATTTGCATCGGCGTTTTAGGTGCCGTTACAGCCGCCGGCAGGACAAAAGGCGCCGCCGGACCTGCGGGCGGGGCGGCCTCGGCGGATCCGCGCCGCCCGCCCCGGCTCCGACATCAGCAAGCCCCGCCGGGCACCGGGGGAGGTTGTGCACTCCCCCGCGCCCCAAATCCGCAGCCCGCGGCCGCCGAGCCTCCGGGAGCGGGGGTGGGGGGCGTCCGGGGCGCCCAGCCCGAGCGGGGACCCGCCGAGGCCTCCGTCCAGCCCGCGCCTCCGCTCCTTCCCTCCCGTCCTCCCTCCCGCCTCCTGCTCGGTCCCGGGCGTCCCCGCGGCCAGCGAGCCGGGGCGCGCGGCGGCTCCGGAGCGAAGTCCCCTCCGCCCGCTCCCGGCCTCCCAGGCCTGGGTCCCCGAGGGCAAGGGCCCAGGACGGTGCCGGGCGGGGGGCGCCGGCAGCGCGCGCGGGTCGGGGGCGCTGGGGCGCGGCCCGGCTGGTTCGCGCGTTGTCGCCCGCGCCCTGTTTCTTGTCGCCGGCGTCGGCTCGGTGCCATCCCGGCGAGTCTGCTGAAACGCGGCGGCGAGCAGGCGTGGAGCGGCGGCCGCGGCGCGCCGGGCGGGAGGGGCGAGGAGGGGCCGGAGAGCGACGGGCACCCGGGCAGGGAAGGGGCCCCGCGGGCGCTCGGGAGGGCGGCGGCCGGGGACGGACGCGCGGCGCCGCTCGAGGACTTCTATTTTGAAATCCGTGGCTGTCCCCTCCGGGGCTCAGGATGCGAGGGTCAAGTGTCACTTCCTCTGGCAGTCAATCTCCAATATTCCTTGTAATGTTTCTAAACGGACGAATTCATTACGCGGGGGCGCGTGAATGGGGAGAGGCCGCCCGCGCGCCGGGTCAGCGGCGTCCGCGGACGGCGCATTCCGCCCCGCGGAGCGCGGCGCCTGGAGCCCGAGGAGCAGCGCGACCGCCAGGGCCCACTTCCTGGCCGCCACGGGCCTGCAGCCGCGCAGGGAAGGCGGGACAGTGCGGGCGCAGGCAAGCCCAATCGTCTCCCCCTTTTCCCTCCGCCCCACTTCCCCTCCGACCTCCCGCACCCCCAGCCTGCGCGCTGGAGAGCCGGGCTCGGGCACACGAGTCCCCGCGCGCGCCACGCGCCCACGCACGGCGGTCCACGTGCCGGCGGCCGGCGCTGCCCGGCCCCAAACCCGCAGCCGAGGTCCAGGCGGGGGCGGGGGATGCGGCTTTTTAAAGTCCAGACAGGTTCTTCCAGCTAAGGAGGGGGCGGCAGGGCGGCTGGGAGGTGAGACCCACGCCTCTCCTCCGGCCGTGTTTTAGAGGAAGCTTTAAGTACAATTAGAAAGGAAATACCTCCTCATCCCTTCCCGCAGGACCGCCGGGACACGAGTGGGCAGATCTGGGGAGGAGACTCAGACTGATCCAGGAAAGGCGCCATGCCCAGTGGGGAAGGAGCCTGCCTCCACCCAGACCGCTGCTGGGCAGCAGTGAGGGCGGCAGTGAGGGCAAGCTTCTCCTGGGAGATTTCAGAGGGGCTTGGCAATAGAGTACAGGGCCGAAGGAATTACCCGGTAACCTGCTCAGTTCCGGAGTCTGGGGAAGGGAAATAACTTGCCTCCTAGAACACCCCACTCCGCCCCAGAAATGAGACAGCAGCGCCTCTCTTCCTTTTGCTTTCTGGGCTTCCCCCAGGAAGGAGGAGAAGGAAGGTTCATAGGGTTCAAACTGCCAAGGGATATGGAGTGGTCCTGTCTGACCCACTGACACCCAGCTAGAGAGCACAGCTGCCCTCTGGACACGTGTCTCAGCCAGGAGCCCCGGGGATGTCCCCATACCACAGACAGGCACGCCAAGTGGAAAGGAAGGGAGGGTCCTCGGCAAGGGGTCCGGCTTCCCTTGTTCTCTGGGACTGGTGGAGACCCCGCTGCGGGTAGGAGGGGGCATCTCTGCTCCCTTTAGATTTGAGGAGACAAAGCAGAGAGGGAGGAAGTAGCTTGCAGTTAAGATGCTGCCGTGACCTAATTGTAGGGGTTGTTAGGAGTTTCTCATCTCCCCGGGTTTTGGACATCATTCTCCCAAAGCTTGCTTCTTTAAAAAGTCAGATGGGAGGCCGTTGGAACGCTGCTGTACTCTCTAAATGGGCCGTCTTGGTTTCCGATCGGACCGCTCATTTTCACCATCATCTGAGAGTCTATTTTAAAGGGCGGTGAGGGGGCAAAACTGTTCGCAGTTAGGTTTACCTGGAAATAAACCTCCCAGAGAAGGCACAGTTTTCTCCAGCTGCGCTCCCCACGATGGTGAGGTCTCGTCCCCAAACCTATTCGTCTTCTCTGTCTTTTAGCTGGACTCAGTGACGAAAAGAGCGATTTGCCAAATTTAAGAATGTGACATGAGGAAACGGGTAGACGCAAGATAATGCAACACAGCTTAAATACTGAGCTAGTGAAATCCTGAATTTTTTTTTTTTTTACAAAATTCCAGATGTTAAGTTATTTGTTCAATCGTCAATTATAATATTAAAAAGACAAACATTAAGGGGTCTCTGGTGCCTACATTTTTTGGAGAGCAAGCTCTTTTATAATTTCCCACAAAATACATTCTTTAACTTGTCTATAACCGAGCTTCTCAAATAATTTTATGAATGCTGTTTTCTCATTTTCCTGCCTCCCATAAGCCTGTTGTACCGAAACACTTTAAGGCAAAGCACTTGCTTTTTGTTTATACATATTAAAATTGCTTTTAAGAGTGGAGTTTCCAAACACAGTGTGTTGGGACAGGAAGCAAATGTTGTTTTAGGGGAAGACTCCAATAACAACCCCATTTATACAAGCACATTAGAGCAGAAAGAATCATTTCTGTTAGTGAACATTTTTAAGCCAGAAAATTAAAAACAAATATTTAACTTCCCAATTTGGAATTCGGGTTGGCATTTAATGGCAAAACTTTTACAATGCATACTCAATGAGTTAAACACAATCTTTACTAGCCAAATAAAGCTGCCTTCCTGTGGCGGAAAAATAAGTTTGAATAAACTGAAGGATAAATAAAATGTGGGGGGGTGCCCAGGGAGGGAGCTGATGTGTGTGAACTTGGTCAAGAGACAGCGTTTGGACTCTGCCCAATTCAGGGGTTTTAAGACATCTTTTATTAGATGCTATATTTGGAGAAGACAAATATTGAACACCGACACTTACAGACATGGACAGTTCCCGCTCTGTTCTCTCCCCGAGAGACTTTTACAGCGCTCTTGGGAACGAACTTACTCTCCACTTCTCCTTTTTTGTTCGCTGCTGACCCTCGAGAGAGACTTCTGTGATCTTGCCTGAGTTTCTCTCATTTCCCCTACCCAGGCCAGCAGTGGGGAGCAGAAGCTGGAGTCTCACACCTTGCTGGACGGCCCCTCCTTCAAGTTTGCAGACGAAGTAGGTTTCTAACCTGGGGGCCACCTGGAAGACCTAACGCGAAGCTGCCTCTGGTTCCAGCACCCGCCTGGCTGGGTCTCCCTAAAACCTAGCTTAGCTGGCCTTACCTCTAGGGCTGAGTTCTTGCCAAGGAGACATCCTAATATTTCCTCTGCGCTCCCCAAACGCCCTCTCCAAACAAGAACAAAAACACAACAACCCTAGAGCCTGGAGCTCAGGCTCAGGCCTGACTTAGGGCTCAGGCTCTCGGGGGAGGGCTGCCCAGGCCCTGGAACCCCAGCCCCACCAGTGCCCTGGGCACCCAGGAGCAGCTTACTCTTTCCCCACCAGGGTACAGCTGGAGGTTCAGCTCCCATGCAGGCCCCCCAACTCCGCAACACCACCAGCCCTCCATCTTTGGAGCCTGGGTCCACTGGTGCAGACCGTCACCCCCAGAGCGGGAGGCTGCCCATCCCGAGGCTGGTAGAGGCAAGGGGCCGTGGCTGAGAGCCCCCTCGTCTGGGTCACAGCCCGGATGGATTTGTGCTGTCTGTGGGCAGGAGATGGGTGGGCAGAGGGGTGAGGCCTGCGGGAAGAGGCCCAGTCTCCCGTTTCCCCAGTGGCCTGGGCCTTTACTAAAGGAAACACCACCCCCTCTCCTCCCCTTGCCTCTCCTACCCTCACCCATGGAGACTGTCCCCGCCACACCCCATTTCTGTGAGTTTGAGCGTAGGTGCTCTATCACTTGGGAGCATGGCTCAGCTTTGCTTTTGATTTCTAGCTGATCGAAACCCATTGTGGGTGTGGGTACAGGCAGCATCCTTCCAGCAAACACCCGCTAGTGAACACCCGCCAGTGAAGCCCGGGGAGGGGGACGGAAGGTGTGCATCGCAGCCTGAACAAAGCTGTGTGAGCGAGCGAACATTTTCATGTCTTCTACACAGTCGGTCAGCTCACAGCCGCTGGGGAACTCGCCCTGCCCACACAGGCTCTTCTGTACTTGTCTTCCAACTGGACATTTGTCCCACCTGCCCCCATCTGGGGAGCCCTCTGTGTCCCATCAAACTCAGGTCTCCAGAGGAGAAGGGCGGGGTGCAGGTGTGCTGAGCTCGGCATCTGCCCGCCCCCCACCCATCCCCCATCAGACACCTGGGAAAACCCTGCGAACAAATCCAGACTCAAGGGAAGGAAAAGGCCCCCAGACGTTATAGCTTAAAGATGGGGAGAAAAGGAGGCAAAAGGGTCAGAGTCCGTAGGCCTCCAGACCATCGGCCGCCTCGTGGAAGTGAGTAAATTCACATGTGTGCGCTGAGTAATCAGGACAGACTCCAGACCAAAGAGGTGGTGGGTCTTACCCCACAGGAGGGAGGAAGACGGTCCGGACTCCTGTAACCTTAGTCCTAAGTGGGATGATTGCACGGTTTCTAGAGGTGCTCGGTGCACGGATTCGCAAACCAAGCCAAGAAAGCCTGGAATTGGTGAGATTTGGCCTTGCAAAAAGGCTCTCTTAGGGCGCGCGCGCGCACACATCTACGTTAAATGTGGGAGGCAGGAAACATTTAAACAATAAACAGACCCTTGACTCCTCTTTTGCTGGCTTGATCAAAACGCACTTACGGACTTGACTTTGCCCGAATGGGAAGATAACTAGGGATATGCACCCCGGCACGTCTCCAGCTGCTGGAGGCTCTCGGACGCGGCTGAACGAGGTAGGCAAAGCCAACGTCTCCTTCCATTCCCGCAGCGGGAAGGAAAGGAAGCCATCTCCCTCCAGGAGCTCACAGGGCAGGCAGACATGAGCCACAGCTTTCCCGGACTTCTGAACCTGCACAGTTCTTGGGGGTCACCTGTCTCTGGCTACAGAAGCTGCTGCCCCAGCTCCCCGCCCTTCAAGGGATCACTGCTGCCGCCTGCCATGAAGGGAAGCCGAATCCCACCTCCAGCCTCGCTCCCCGCACACCCCCACCAGGCCCAACTTTGATCAAGCATAACTTTCTTTTCCTCTGGCCCTGAGCTTCTGCAAATGCACATTTCTCTCTCAGCCAGAACCTCAGAAAGCTTTTGGATTGATTCTGTCCCCTCCGGCTTTCTGTCTGCAGTTCATCCTGAAAAGGACCTCAGCAATGCGGCAGATAGCCGGATCCGAGGACTTCCAGCGGTTCGAGAGCTGGCCTGGGCTACCCCTGGAGCAGCAGCCCCCCCCCCACCCCGGAGCTCATTGCTCAGTGATTTGCAGACTTAAACAACTGTAAGCATTCCCCTGTCTCGCCGCAGAGAAACTGAGCTAATGGAAGACACCCCAGAGCCTGAAAGCAAACCTCAACTAAATCCGCACATGGCAAAATGCAGTAAAGATCTAGGGCTTTTGCCAACGGTAGTAACACCAGGCCTTGCCGTCGGATTCTGCCGTGCCGGGTTCTATGCATTTAAAACCCGCCTTGGTCAGGGTGTTTAAGAAATGGATCTGCGTGCAGTCCCCTCTGTGGTTGCCTGTGGGGAAGGAGCCCGTCGGCGACACCTCGGCAGCCCGCACGAGGGGTGTCCTTCCATCAAAGCGACGCCAGGGGGCAAGAGGCCTTAACAAAGGACTGCGGAGACACGCTGCCTTCGTCCGACCATGCGCGTCGCACGTTACACGGCGAAATGTCATTCTGCAAGGTTATATGTTTCCAATTCCACACAGAGCCTTATCGCTCATCATTTACCTCCGGGGCACAAACACCCTCTTTAAATAAAACCAGGGAAGGGAAACATACACCTTTGTACAATTAAAAATCGCACAAGAATGCCAAAATGTATTGAACCTTGCCAGTAATCCGACTTACCTTGCTCATACTTTGGCCTAATCCTATTTTCTCCTCGCAGGAGAATGAATATGCAAGGCCCGGGGTTTTGTTCTCTGGGAGGATGGTGTACTCGGCCAATGGGCTGAGGGGTGCACAGCCCCCACCCGGCCTCCTGAGGTGGGGCAGGGGGGTGGCGGGCGGGCTGCCGGCCCCGCAGGCTGGAGGTCCGAGCGCCGAGCCTGCGCCGCGAGACAGAAAGCAAACGAAATCACTCAAGGGAAACTTGGCTGAAGACAAAACACATTCAATTTCCTGACTCCTCCGCTTTTCTCTCCCGAATTATTTGCTTTTGCAAAGCTCGTGAAACAAATGAAACGCTAAAAATGGAATCTCCCGGGCTCAGAAAATAGGGTTTTTTTAAGGATCTGGTAATAACAATAATAAGCATGAAAGAAAACAGTAACGCTGTAGCACTTTAAAAATAAACTCGTTTGGTCACCTAAAGTCCTTCTGGCAAATTCTTAGGTGGCGCGGCTGTGCGGACAAGGGGGGCCTGTGCCAAGGGTCCTGGAAGCGACCACGCTGCGTATTGGGGTTTCTTTTCACAGCTTCACCCTGCAAACAGCAGCTGCTGGTGACCCTGACCTTACCGCCTCCCCATCCGCCTGCCTGAGAAAGGGAGTGGGTGGGGGGTGGGGGCTGCGGAGGAGCGCGGCCTGGAGGAGGTCAGGGCTGCGTTTTAGGGTTCTGCCTCTCCTGCACACCCTGCCCCCTCCCTCCTCCCCAGTATCATTTCTCTTTGAAATGTCATGAACTTGGCGCTTTCAGCCCCAGCAGCCGGGCTCAGGCCCCAGACAATGGCATTGTCAGAGGGCCAGCGCGGGGCTTTTTCTGCGTGTTCACCGAGCGTTAAGCCTTTATCCCACAAAACGGCTCTGTCTGACCGGGTCAGACAAAAGCCAACTTCCATCTTCCGCCTCGGAGGGGATCTGGGCAAAGCCGGGTGTCCAGTGCGGCGGCCAGCACCCTGTGTGTGTGTGAGTGTGTGTGTAGGGGGTCCCGCACCGCCCCCCTCCCTGCTTCCCAGCGGGGCAGGCCGGCCACCCCTCGCCCCCAGGGCGCCTTCCGCTCCAGAGGGCCTGGGGCGCTTCAAGCTGGGGTCCCAGTGCGGGATGGGCCGCCCCAGCCCTGCTCTCTAAGCCCCCCCCCCCCAGACCTACACACCCGCCCTCGCTTCTCAGGCCTTGGCCGGCTGGACCCCGCAGCGGGGCGGGGGTGGGGGGCTGTGAGTGCGCGCGCACGAGTGTGCAAGGGGCGAGCCGGGAGGCCTGCTTGGCTCAGGAAAGGCTGCAGAAAAGGCCGGCGCGCCCAGGCTCCGTGCGGTGAGTGTCGGGGCTCTTCTCCCCCGCAACACAGCCCTGCTCGTGGGGCGGTCCCAGGGTGGGGGGCGGTGCGGGGGCTGCTGCCGCCTACACCCCCCCCAGCCGGTGCCCACCCCCTCGCTCCCGCCCCTCCCCCGCCGGCTGGAGCGCGCGGCCTCCCTCCCGCGGGCGCCCGCCCGCCCGCCCCCCCCCCCCCCCCCGGGGACACTCCCCGGTGACCGAGAGCCCCCGCGGCGGGGTTCACGGTCAAGGGCGGCCGGGGGCGTGTGCGGGGCGGGGCGCGAGGTGGAGGAGGAGGGGCGCTCCCGGGGAGCCCGGCGAGGAAGCAGCCGCCTCGGGGGCAGGCGGGAGGCTCAAGGTGCGCTTCAGAGGACAGTGTTCTTGGGGACGTGGTCGTCTTCGTCCCTCCTCCACCACGGAACTGAGTTGTGCAGGGGCAGGGGGCGGGCTGGGGGGAGGGAGAGGCCGTGAGCTCGCAGTACGCGCCGCGCCTGCCGCAGAACTGCGCGGAGGATGCCTTCCCCCAAACAGCGTGTGCAGTGCGGGCGGGTCTGGGGCGGGAGAGGCGCGGGCGGGCTGGGTGCGGGCCCCGGGGGCTTGGGAGGCCCGTTTTCCCTCCCAGATAGGCCTGGGAACTCCTTGCAAGTCGTGGAGTTGCTGAAGGTGGACAATGGACGGTGGACGGGTCGGCCTTCTCTGGACTCTGGCGCCCAGCGCTGCCGCTCAGCCTGCTCCCCAGGGTCACGGTCACCAGCCCTCTTGGGTCCTCCCTGTGCTGGGGCCCCGCAACTCAGTCTGGTAAACCCCAGGGGCTTAGGAGAACAAAAATTTATTATCTCCCAATTCTGGAAGCTGGAAGTGTTAAATCAGCGTGTGGGCAGGGCCTTCCTTGCCTCTTCCTAGCTTCTGGGGGTGGCCGTCCACTCGTGGTTCTCCTTGGCTTCCAAGACCGGCCCGCACCGCCGCACGGTCGCATGGCCTGCTTCCATCATTGTCCCTCAGTCTGTGCATCGGCCTTTGCTCCTTTCAGGCATGAAGGTGGCCTTGGGGGACACTGAGAGATGCCCCTGGGTCCCAGCAACCCACGAGGTCGACAGGGGACAGCAGGAGACGAGCAGCCACATGGCATGGGGGGTCGGGCACGTCCAGTCTCTGCTCCTGCGGAGCCCTGTCCCCTCACCTACCCTGAGCTAGAATCCAGACCAAGTGCAACCTAAGCATGGTGGCTGATGTTTGCAGTTCCCCTGCGGGGTTGGTGATGAGACAGCCCATCCCCAAGAGACTTGGGGCTCCGTGGCACCCTCCAAAACGAGGGGCTCCAGGGCCCCCGAAAACCATACACTTGGCCGCAGCTCCCCTGAGTCTCCGGCTGTGGGTGGGCCAGCACTTGGCAGGACCTTGGGCCAGTGAAGGAGCCGGCAACATGCCAGCAAACTTGACTCCAGCCCCCTCCTGTCGCATCTGTGAGGTTGGACACCCGCCTGGGCCTCCACGAGTCTGCTTCCTCCTCTGTGAACCCGGGAAAACCATCCTCCATTCCAAGCAGCCAGCAGGCCTGCAGGTCACACAAGAGCCAGGCCATATACCATTCCGTGTGCAGAGCTCAGTGGCTCTCAACCCTGGCCCCTGTGACAGCCACCTGGGGAAGGCTTTGAAGCTGTTTGGGTGGTTTCACTAGCATCATGGTGAAGACCCACTGGCTTTGGGTCTCTGCCCCCTGAAACCTGCTCCCTGCTGGGCTATTCCTGCCGGGAGGGCCCAGCAACCCACCACGGAGCTCACAGCCACGCAAGGCCCTGTCCTTCTCCCACTGTTTCCTGTGGCCTGCTTTTGTGTTCCCAACTAGACAGCCACGTCTGGGGGCAGGACTCACTGGCACAAACGTGTGGCTGGTGAAATCAGGACCTGTGGGAGGAGCTTCCTCAAAGCTTCCAGGGACAGGAGCACCCCCTGGGGGCCCAGGCTCCCAGAACCAGGCAGAGAGGAGCTACCTGGGACTTCTCCCACTTCTTCCCGAGTCCCTCTTTTTGTTCTTTTATTTTTTCTAACTGTCAAAAATCCCTAAGCACCTGCCCCCTTCAGCTCTAAGATCTCAGAATCTATCCTAAGCCAAGCTAGCCTCCTCTCCCAGGACGCGCTTGCCTGCACCGTTCCCCCCACTTCTCCCTAATCCCAGGCTAGGAAGGGTAGCCATCCTCTGGCTTCCTGTAACACCCAGGGCCAAAGTCTGTCACAACACGGATTCCACGGATTCCACGCTCTGCCTTTGTTTCTGCATCTCATCCTGGGCTGAGAGGGACTTTCACAGGCCCGTGTGCAGTAGGTGCTTAATTAATGCAAGGAATGCCTGTCTGGCCACCTTTCCCTCAATGGGGATAAAGGAAACACTGTACTGATTTAAGCCCCTGTTCCCAGAAGACATGACTCACAGGAGCATTGATCCAAATATCTCTCTATCTACCTCGGCTTCCTAAACGGTGGGAAAGAGCAGGAAGACTAGAGACCCTCCCACCCAGAAGGCTCAGGATCCCGGCGTGTGTGGGTGGTGTTTCAGATGGGAGCAGGTGCACCAGCGGTCTACGACTTCTCCGTGGGCACCTCTGCGTCCTGGGACCAGATCCGTGGGGGCCGCAGCTGGAGTTCAGCTGTGAGTCAGATCTCGGTTTGGGCATCTCAGCCTCCCGGGGAGCTGGCGGCTGTGTCAGCCTCTGCAGGAAGCAGGCGCTCCCCTCTTCCCAGCCAACACCTTGAGGCTCCTGGTTTCCTCGATTCACCAATGCAGCCTTAGGAATGACGAGGCCGGGGTGTGTCTAGCAGAAGCGCTGGATGAGCGCGTCTGAAGAAACAATACCAGCCTGCGTGCCGAAGCGGGTACTGGGCCCGGACGTCATTCCGCACGTGTCGTGAGGGAGTAGACCCCTCTGCCCGCCGTCCACTCTCGGAGACAACGCACCGCGGGTCACCGGGGGGACATCTGCACACTGTGTGGCTCGACGCACTCCGAGGCCGTCACCAAGGGGCATCCTGGAGAATTTGGGGTACCGCCACAGAAGGGGCCCGGGACTGGGTGAGGGGCACCTGGTTGGAGTCTGGCCTTTGCCAATATTTAGGCATGCAAGGTTTGGGGCAATTCACCCCCTCAGTGTCATCTCTACGGCAGGCTGTCCTGGATGAAAAAAATCAGACTCTCCTCCGACCAGTCCCGTAGTCCCTACAAGAAGACACTGGGGTTCGCAGCGGTCCTGGGAGTTACCGTATACCCCAGACTAGTCGTCTCAGTCCGTCTCTCACACACGTCCTGATTTCACCAGCCACACGTTTGTGCCAGTGAGTCCTGCCCCCAGATGAGGCCGTCTAGTTGGGAACACAAGAGCAGGCCCCGGGAAACAGTGGGAGAAAGATAGGACCTTGCGTGGCTGTGAGCCCCGTGGTTGGTGCTGGTGCAGCAGGACCTCCGGGAAGCTGGGCTCCCCCGAGGGCTTGCGGGAAGGCCAGGCACTGGCCAGGGAAACCCTTTCCTCTCTGTGGCTGTGCCCTGTCCCTATGCTCTAGACGGCCGGGCTTGTCCTGACAGGAGCCTGGTGGGGGTCCCTGTGAAGACCGTGGGCAGGCTCCCTGCGTCCCCGCCCTCCCGGCCTGTGCCCTCACCTCTCCCGCGTTCCCCCCCAGCGTATGTGTCTGGTGTCCCCTGAAGCACACGTTTGGCTGCTCCCATCTTGGTGACTCGAGGATGCCTAACGTGGTCAGGGGCAGGGGTGGGAAAGATGAGCCCCGCTAGGCCCAGCCCCCACCAGCTGCCCGGGGCAGATTGCCGTCCCTGCTTTGCAGGACTTCCGCAAGGGCAGGGGGGCACTAGTCCAGAGCAGGAGGCGCTGGCCAGTCTCGGGGTGACCCTCGGTGAGGTGAGACACACCCCGGGACCTGAGGCCTGAGGCCATGCTGCCTCCTCGCTGGGCCGGTGCTAGCAGAGAGGGAGAATTGCCTGTAGGCTCCCCTCACAGCACTGTCGGGCAATGCCCTCCCTGCGTCACAGCGAGGAAACCGAGGCCCACGAGGTCAGATCACGGGGCAGGTCGCCAGCGTAAGGCATGGAGCCAGAAGTTAAATCCGGTTTCTTGATGCTGTAAACCTGCCAGCCCTCCACTTCCAGGCCATGGGAGCTCTCCGTCCGGGGGAAGTCTCTGGCATGGGGACTGCTGTGACACCCCTTCTCCTGCGTAGACACGCCAGCCCCGGACGCAGCGGGGTCTCCAGAAGCAAGTGGATGGGCCACCAGGGCCTCTGTCCACCCACTCGCCCCACATTACTGCCACCACAGGCCCGCCCCGCGGGATGTAATGTCCCGGAGAGCATGTCCCCCGAACCGAGCCGGCCCCCCCCCACCCATTCCAAAGCAGCTCGGGTGTAGCACTCAGCGGCCAGAGGGGGGACCGCAAAGCAAGGGTGCTGGATGGTGGGGGAGCCGGTGGCAGGTGAAGTCACCCCTTCCCACATCAGCAGCTAGCGACATGTTCTCTGAATGAAGCCGGGGGGCTCAGACGCTCCCACTGGCCTCCGTGAAGCCCGCTGTGGCTGTAAGCTTCCCGGCCCAGCCGTGCTTGGCGCTACCTGGCGGAGGGACAGACAGACAGACAGACTCGGGCAGCGTTCTCACTGACTCGCACGAGGCACCAAGGATGGTGGGGGTGTGGGGGAGGGTCCTCATCGGTGGACCGGGAATGGCAGTGACATTCACATTAAACTTTATTCCACAGTATTTCCTGAGAGCCCGGAGCGTGTTGTCGCAAGCCGTGTCCGCGTGAGTGGGAGATCATTAAAGAGAAAAGCTCACGGTGTGAGAGGTCTCGAAAGATTGCACAGAGTGAAAGGCATAAAGCGATATATTTTCTAATTCCACTCAAACACGTGCGGGACCCCTCCCTGCCGCGTGGAGGACGCCGTGCGGACCCTGCCCGCGGGGCTGAGAGCTCACACTGCCCTCCCCCTGCTCTCCGTCCCGCTTCTGCCACCGCCCCGAGGCTGTCCGAGTGTTTAAAATGTCAGAGAGGGCCTCTCCGTCTGCACAGCCTGGGATCCGGGATTAATAATGCACACCCCCCCTTCCCAGCCACAGGTCCTAAAGCTGCAGACAAAACCACCCGTGCGGTGGGAGAAACCAGCATGGCCACGGCCTGGGGTCAGAGGCATCCCAGCCCGGGCAGGAGGGGTGGCCAACGGTGCCAGTCACCTGGGGGCCCCTGTGTCTCTCGGTTCTCCCTTGTCATATTAGACCCGGTGGCAATCGAGGTGCTTGAAGAAGGGTGGGGTTTTTAGATCTCAGCGTAAGAGCTAAGAAGCCTTGGGGGCCGCCACCCCGGGCCCTTCCCTGGCTAGTGGCTGCGGTAGGGCCGCCGGGACCGAGTCCTGTGGGGGCAGGGAGGACCACTTCTCCTGTGGTCCCGTACGATCCCCCACTTCCTGGGAGGGAGGAATGGGCCATAGCTTCAGGGGACCCCCACAGGCCAAGAGAGGCCCAGAGACAGAGCCCTGGCTCGTGGCCTACAGCAGAGGCCCGTCTTCTTGGAGAATCAGAATTAGAAAAGAGGGCTCTATGGTATTCGGCCAGGCGTTTGGAATCTCGGCCCTGAACATTGGAAGGAAGCGTCCAACTACAAACGTATTCAAAGAGCAAACACACGTGGGGGTCAGAGGAAAGATCCGTCACCGGCCGCTGCTCGGAAGGCAGGGTGAGACGCGCGTGCTTGTTTTCCGCAGGAGCGAGCCGTGCAGGAGTCTGGCTGGGCTCTGAAAGCCGGGGAAAGAAATCATTTAAAATTTAATTTTAAATGAATGACGTTTTCTTGAGAATCTCCATTTTTGTGCCCATCGCCCTAGCAGCACAGACCACACTTCCTTAGATACCAAATTAATTGCTTTGCCGAGAAGCCCGGCAGTCACCCAGGAGTGAGGGCGGCCGCGCCCCGTCTCGCCCGCGACCGGACGGCTGGTGCTTCTCCCCGAGGCAGCTTCTCAGGACCGGACCTGAAACAATGAGGAAAACACAGTTTTTGCCCAAACGGGGTTTGAAATGTGTTTTCCAGACTTGCTTTTGCGAAGGCACAGTGCAGTCTTCTGATGCCGTGTGGGTGACCTTGAGATCACCACCTGAAGGAAGGAATCCCTGGTGGTCTCTGCCAGGGGCAGAGGTCGAGGCAGCGGGGAGGGAGGGCGGCCTGGTCCTCCTGTGCCTCCACGGAGCCCACGGGCCCCGGGCACGGTAGGCGAGCCGGCCTCCCACCAGCCACGCGGAGCGTCCTGTGGCTGTGGCTTCTCTGCGCCAGCGCTCGGCTGCTCCAGGACCGGGGGGAGCACACGACGGGGGGAGCTACCAAGGCCCAGGGAGGAGAGGCTGCTGGGCAGCTGCAGCCGTGAGTGGGTCGCACTCAGGATGGGCTTTCTAGAAACAAGGGCACAGGCTTTGCTCCGTGGCTGGGAACTGCACGGCCTGGGGGGAGATTCGGGTGGATTCTGGAAGCCGCGTGACCTCAGCAAGGGCAGCTTCCCACTGACCGTGTTTCGGCTCCAGGAAGCCAGTGTGTGAGTGCTCCAGGCCGCACCGCGGAACGTCTGCCTGTCCTCTGCGGGTGTGGACAGAGAGGACGGCAGGGCAGCAGCCTTGCCCGAGGACACGGAGCCTTGGCCCAGCTCCCCTTCCTCTGCAAACGCCGGGAGGCCCGCTTGCGGGAGCTCCTTTGTTCCTCCGCCCGCCGCCCTGCGTTTCCAGTATTGTTCAGGGGACGGAAGTACCGATCCCTGCGTCTGATCCTGCGTCTGCTTCCACACGGGCAGGGCACCCAGCTGGCAGCCACAAAGCAGCAAGGACACGATGTGACTCGCAGGCCGGGCAGAGGCCGGGGGCACCCACCGAGGGGCCCTGCCGCCCCCCAAGGCCAGCGCGATTGAGGAGAAGCCTCCCGGGAGGATGTCCCACGTGGCTGCGCTTTTCGTTTAGGTCTTGAGGCCTGGAAGAGCGCGGGGGCTGGGGGCCCGCTGGCTTCCCCCGCTTCCCCGGTTTCCTCCGGCTGCCGAAAGGCCAGGGAGGTAGAGCACCCCGTCCCCTTCCCTGACCCCTCTCAGTGCCGATCCCGTGGAGCCGCGGCAAAGAGACCTCTGGCCTCCCCCTTCTGTCGCCTACTGGACCCGTCCCCGCTGCCACCGGAGGCTGAGCTGGGGCTGCAGGTTTACCCGTTCTTCAGTTTTCCTGCAGCCAGGGGCTCGGCCCACAAAGGGAACCAGCGGTTTTGTCAGCAAACCAAGGGCAGGCCCCTGAGCCCCTGGACGACGAACGCGGGATCTGGAGTCAGCCAGACCAAGGTCGGATCCTGCCTCTCACCGGCCAGGAGTCAGGCAGCTCACTCTCCTGGGCCTCCACTAGCTTTTCCGTAAAATCCAGGTGACGGTGGAGGGCTGCGGGGGCTGTCGGGTATTCCCGAAATGGCAGGTGCGCCCAGGGAGTGTCGTGGGACCTGCTGCCCACCCCCCACCCGCATCATTCCTGCGTCCAGTGCTGGCTTCGGGTTCTCACTCATGTTTACTGAGCGCTTGGGACTTAGAGCGCCGGGTGCAGCCGGCCGTGTGGACAGAGCCATGCGGGGCCTTGCCACAGGGAACCGCACACATCACACGGGTGTGAAGATTAGACGGTCACAAGGCTGGAGTGGGTGTGGGGCCCGAGGCGGGGCGGGGTGCCCCAGGCTGCCCCCTCGGCCAGAACACCCGCGTGAGCCGGACCTCGGAGGGGCGGGTGAGGTAGGGCGTTTGTTCCGAAAGAGCAGCGATCCCAGAGGCGCAGGCCGCGGCCGTCCTGCCAAGCTCACGGAGCTGCTCGGAAGTCAGTGGGTGGGCAGGGCTTGGTGGGGGACAAGGGCAGAGCTTGTCTGTGGACCTGTGGCCATGGGCCTATGAGCAGGAGGACGCCAGAGAGGTTTCCAATGACGGACGTGATGCTGTCAGCCTTTGCTTCAGGAAGGTGATTCCGCCGAGGAGCTTGCCTGGGAGGTGAGGACGGCCCGGTGGACGGCAGCTGCAGGAAAGAGCCAGAGGAGTGTGGCGCGGAGTCGCAGGGCGGTCACGGGGGGACTGTGGCAGGGCGTGAGCCAGTGACAGCACCTGGAGATGGGGTGGTGCCTGGGACCAGCGCCTCCTGCGAGGGCTCCCCAGGGACTCTCATGCCCGCACCCGGGGCGGCTGGTCACCTGTCGCTTCCCTGTTTTACAGACGGGACGCCCAGGGTTGCGGGCAAAAGCAAATGCTGCAATCTGTCCGAGACCACGACAGCAGCCGGCGCCGAAACCACACGAGGCTTCCGCCTCCACGACCGGCACCGCTTCTCAAGCTTGACGTCTGCCTCCCAAGACCCCAGTGATTCCAGAACCAGCGGTGCAGGGAATGGCCCTCCCGCTCCCCATGGGACCCCCGGGGACACAGAGCGCAGCCTCCATCTGGCCATACTCGATGTCAGCTACGTGTGGTGACCCTGGTTTCCTCCCCCACCCCAGAGCCTCCCCCCGTGTTGCTGGTGCAGACAGGGAGAGGTCACGCCCGCCCGGACGACGCAGTCTCCTCGTCAGCTTGCCTCTGTCTATCTGTCTGTCTTCCTTCCTTCCTTCTTCCTTTCTTTCTTTTGATTTAGTTATTGATTTCAGAGAAAGAGACAGAGGGAGAGAGAAACTCTCAAGCAAACACCCCCCCACACACACACACACCCCCACTGAGCGTGGAGCCCGGTGTAGGGCTCGATCCCATGACCCTGAGGTCACGACTTGAGCTGCAATCCAGAGTCAGGAGCTCAACGGACTGAGCCACCCAGTGCCCCGCGCGGCCTGTTTTGCCGGTGGAAACCAGCCTGCGGGATGTGTTCGAAGGAGGCCTGGCGTCGCAAGAATGGAGAAGGACGAGGCTCCATCTGCTTCCCGGAATCCCGCCCCAGACGCCCAGCCCTGGGGTGGCTCCTTCCCTGCCCTTCTGGGCTCTTCCCACTTTGCAACCCGAGACCGGCGTTTTGGCGCTTAGCGGTCATTCTCCCCGACGCAGGAGGGAGACGAGGCTCCTTGGGCTAGCGAGTGGCATGGCAGCCAGCGAAGTCAGGTAAGCCTCTGCTTATGTCCCTGGCCTAGAGAACACTGTCCCGGTCTGGCGCCCACAGCCCTCAGAGACCTCTCTGTGGCCCCTCACGCCAACAGTTCCCCAGACACCCCAAGATCCGGGCCATGCCCCTTTGCTGCAGAAATACCCTTCCAGCCAAATATCCTCCCCTTCGCCCCCAGCTGTGCAAACTTGCTCTGTTGAGGTCTAGGGCAGCAGACTTCCTGCTCCCAGGGCTGTGGAAGCCAGGTCCCTGGCTCCTTCTCTACAGGCTCCCGTGGACAGAGAGGCTGGGCGTGGTCATCTCTGTGTCCCCTGCCCGATGCCGTGCACAGAGTCTACCAGTTTCAGTGGGTTGGAAAAGGTCCACAAGAAGGATGCTAGGGGCTGCATTGTCGCTCCCCAAGGGCGTACGTTGAACCCTAATCCCAGGGTTCACCCGTCCGTCACCTGAGAACGTGACTGTCTATGGAGTCAGGGTTTTTGAAGAGAAGATAAAGATAAAATGAGGTCAGGAGGGCGGGAACCAGTCTGACGCGAGTCCTTAGAAGAGGCCGTCAGGACGCAGACACAGGGGACAACTGTGTGGGGACCCAGGGAGCAGACAGGGAGAGAGGCCCCTGCAGGAAGGGCCCCGTGACATCTCAGGCTCCGTCCCCGTCCCTCTCTGCTCCCCGTTCCCACCACCTCACGCAGCAAAGGGTCTCCCAGCCCCGCGGAAGCAGTCCTTGTCCTCTGTACTTTCAAGGACACGGGAAACCCCGAGCTGATTGCCCCGAGAACAAAGCGCACGTGTTTCAGCTGCCACCTGCCCGGCGCCCGCCCCTGGAGGCTCATTGGCGCGGGTCCCAAACGAGCCCCTGACCCGCACTCATGCCCAGCAGGCCCCCCTTTCCCAAGCCTGAGTCACCAGCCTCCGGGAAGGGACGCACGGGGGCCCAGGAGATGGGGAGACAAGGGAGCAGAGTCTGAGAGCAGTGGGGAGGCCCTCCCCCTCCCAGACCTCACTTGCAGGCTGCGAGCGGCCCTGGATGTGACGGACAGCGCCCGCCCTGCCCGCGCTGCGCCGTCTTCCGGTCGTTTAGGGCCCTGCCACACCCCTGCAGGAGAGCTGCCACCACCAACTAAGCGAACAGGAGCTGGGAAGCCCGATCTGTTTTGAAGACGGCCGCGTACAGGCGGATCAAAGGTCGAGCCCGGAGGCTGCTGTCAGCTCCTGGGGCCCACGACTTCATACAGCTCCGGAGATCCCTGGCACCTGCCCGCGGCGGAGGCAGACCCGGGCGGCTCGCTCGGAAGCTGGAGCCTGGCTGGAGGGCGAGGAAGGGTTGGTGGGGGCCACCTCCCCGCAGGGTCATCCCCAGGTGGGGCAGGGCATCGCCTCTGCACACCCTCCTGGGGAGGGGGGAGGCCAGGAGAGGGGCTGGGATGCTGGCCTCTGAGCTGGCGCTGCGCTGGCCCCCAAGCTTCTGCAGGGCTCCCCGGCACACTTCTGAGAAGGCAGCGGCTCCTTCCTCCACGGGGCGGCTGAGGAAACAGGCTCGGAGCTCATCCAGGACGCGTGAGCCGGCGCCGAGGCCTCCGCGTGCCCCAGCGGAATAGCAGGGAAGGGCGGGGGCTGCAGGGCTGGGGGTGGGGGTCCCCGTCGGATCAAGCGTCGGTCGGGGCACGGGTAGAGCGAGGCGGATGTGTGTGTGTGCCTGAGCATGTGAGCGCGTGTCCCCCTTAGCACCCCGTAGCCCGTGGCCGGTGAGAAGTTGTTTGTAGGTTTCTGTGGCGTTTGCATCCGTGTCGCTGTGCGTCCTCACCCTTTCCTTCATCCCTGAGCTTTACTCGTGTGCCGTCAGACACCCCCGGCGCCCCCAGTCCTCAGCAGGCCCTGAGCGCGGGGCTGGGATTCCTGCCCCACCCCCCCGTTGGATGAGTAGAAGGAAAGAGCGGAGGCATTTGAAAGACGAGGAAAGTGACACAGAGAGGGGAAGACACTAGCCCGAGGTCACACAGCTAATAAGCGGAGGAAGGGGATTAAAATCGCAGCAGTCTGGGTCCGGAGGCCACGCTTTTAAGCATTCTTTGCTACAGGGATAATTCTTCATTTAAAAAGAAAAATTCTAACTAAATCCCTATATAGTAACTTGTTGCCACGATGTCTGTGTATTGTTTTTAGGAAGAGATCCTGCCCTGCCCCGTGGGAGCGCCCGCGCACCAGCAGGCCGGCAGGTGGACAGGAGTCAGCCTGGACGTGGGCGGGTTCCCCTTCCTCTCCTCTCAGGGGCCCTCCTGCCTCGTCCACCCTCACCGCAGCCCCCCACCCTGCGCCCCTCAGGAACCCACCGTCATCAGCACCTTGCGTGGGTGGTGTTAATCTGGTAAGCCTCCGTGGTGTAAACGAGGCTCATCCAAAGGAATGAGCGTCTAATTGTGAAAACCTAAGCCCAGAGGCACAACGACAGGAAGTTATTTGGGTTGGGGGAAGGATTTCTCCCTGTCCCCACACTCAAACCGCTAGAGGGCAAGCGGGATAACTACTGTGTCTGAGGACCGTTCCACCCAGAAATGGCCTGTGGTCGGAGCACGGTCGCTCTGGGTTGCTGCGGATTGCGGCGGGCAGAGGGAGCTTCTGAGAACAACCACATCTTCACACGTGGTCGTTCCGTGGCCGCCCTGCCCGAGCCCATCTCTTATGCGCTCAGAGTTTGCTCAGGGGACTGTGCCCCGTCAGCCCTCTTGGCGGGCCTGACCGGACTGCAGGGCACTCAGCACCTAACCAGGGCACCGGCGCCCAGCAGGAATTGGACGCCTGAGAGCACAGGGGCTTCGTCTGAGAAGACAGAGAAAGACCCCCAGGCCTCTCCGGACGCTCGCGGCGGCGGGGCCGGAGCTCCTGCTCAGATGTCCTGGTGACTTGGAGTCTGAGCTGGTGTCCGGTGGGGGAGCGTGTGAGCGTGTGTGGAGTGTGTGCACACGGCCGTGTGGGTGAGTCTTTGTCTCGAATAGCCTCCTTGAACAAGGATTCCCCCCGCCCCCCAGACTCGGACAAGCCGGTGCTGCTGGAGCTGGTCTTCTGGAGAAACCGGGAGCTATGTGGGTGTTGGGAGGACCTGGCGGCCCCGGATCTGCCCTGCTCTGCCGGTCTCCTGGGCCCCAGATCTCACTGCATCTCAGAACTGCTTGAGGGCATATCGGGCTCGTGTGGCTTGGCCCCACTTTCAGATGGCCTCCCCTGCGCCTCGCCGGCCTTGTCTAGACCCAGAGACGGCCGCCGCATGCAGACGCCACCCACCCGCCCTGCAGACGCCGTGGGGACTCCCCTCACTGCCCTCGGCCTGCCCTTGCGCCTCCCTCCATGTGAGGTCAGGATGCCGGGCCCCGTTCTGGAGGCCCAGACAGAATGCACGACCTGCCAGGAGGCACAGGGCACCGAGGTTCGCGCGCCCCCTCCCCCGGTTGGCGTCCCAGTGCTGCGCGTGCGGAGGAAGCTGTCAGACGGCACGTGCGGGGGGCTCCGGGAATGAGAGTCTGCAGAGACCTGAGCGGGTCGTCCGCGTACCTGGCTCCCCAGCTCCGGAGGAAGGCTAGTAGTTGTTCCACGTTATGTTGCCTTGGGAGAGACCAACTTTCTCACCCGATTCCCTCCTCTGTAATCACAGTGAATCGTGTCGCAAGCCTTCTCCGGGCTCTGGCACCCTGCGGGGAGACAGCGGAGCCATTCTGGGCTTTCAGTTCTCTATTCTGCTAGTGCCTTGTGCTGGCTGCAAACAGCTCAGGTTTATTGTCTCATAGTTCTCAGGTCAGAAGGCTGACATGGGTCTCGCTGGGCAAAGTCAAGTGCCTGTAAGGCTGGCTTCTCCTGGAGAGTCCAGGGGAGAACTTGTCCTTACTTTCTCCAGCTCCTGGAGGTGCCCACACTCTGGCTGGTGGCCCTTCCTCCTCCTTCCGAGCGACGTGGCGCGCAACAGAACTTCTTCCACCTTCTGACGGCAGCTGGGGAAGCCTCTGCACTTTCAAGGACACTTGGGACTAGATGGCCCCTTGAATGACCTGTGGCACTGTCCCATCCAGGGTCCTACCCACATCTGCCAAGTCCCCTCTGCCACAGATGGTACCCTATCCACAGGTTTGGGGGCTCTGACCATGGACATCTTGGAGGGCAGTCCTCCAAATCACGGAGAGCCCAGAGACGCCCCCCCCACCGCAGACACCTCCCATGTGACCAGCCAGGAGTCCTCGTTAGCTCTCTGTCCCTTCAACCATGAGCACGTGGTTGGTCCGGGGTCCTGGATCTGCACCTGCTCCCCACCAGAGCTGCCTCGGGTGCCCACTGCTCTGTGCCCCCCACTGCTCTGTGTCTCCCTGGGTCCCCGCCCCATCCGGGCTCTGCAGTGACCCTTACTCCCCACGGCCCCTCTCTCGGAAACTCGGACGACCTTCCCCCAGGAGGGCGGTGAACGAGGACTTCAGGGACCGCACACAGCATTCGGCCCCAAAGGGGACCCACCCCTGCTGTTGAGAGCCCTCAGTGTGCCCCACCACAGGCACGAGGCTTTGGTCCCTCCCCGTATGGGACGGTATTCAACACGTGCCGTAAAGCCCCACTGTCGGCCCCCAGGACCTCCTGCCCATCAAGCCACATGCCACAACCAGGCCGCAGCCGAGGACGTGAGCACAGTGCGACGGCGGGAGCGGCTGGGTCCCGCTAAGTTCAGTTTGCCTGTCTGTGACCGGGAGGGTCGTCACAGTGGAAGCCCATCAGGCTGCTGTCCGGATGAAACGAAGTCCCAGGAGCGTCGGTCAGCTACAGTACAAGTGCCCCGCACGAGCTAGCCGCCATCATCGTGGTCCGTCATCAGCGTGGCTGCAGGAATGGAGTCCACTCCACCAGGCAAACTTGCAGAGACCAGAGGCACCCCGTGAGGACGGACAGTGAGCCTTGGTCCAGATGCCACTCTGCCCGCAGCGAGTGTTGGAGCTCCACGGAGCTGCTTGTCCCTTTTGGACCGTCCTCACTCATCAAGCAGGGTGTTACTCCTTGCCAGTGTGGCAGCAGTCGAGCGAGAAGCAGACATGCAGAGACCCCCAACAAGAGCACCTCCTGGCTCAGGGTAGGGCAGAGGCAGATGGAGGCGTTCACCCCTCCTGGGTCCTCACCGCCTGAAAGCCCTCCAGGCAACCTCGCTATGGACGCTTGGAGTCACTCATCACGTGGCCCTGGGATACTGAGGCATGGCACGGCAGAGTGCATGCCCCAGGTCTCTGCGCCCGACTCAGTCCTTACTCACCCCTACCTTGTCCCGGGAAGATGTCCCCAGGCTGCAGAGAGGACCGGCTCAGAAGAGGAAGTCTCCACCTCATGCAAGAAGGTGGTGGGTATGAGGGCTGGGGCCCCAGAGGGCTCCGTCCCTGTCCCTGAGCCCCAGACCCCCACGTGCAGGAAGCCGTCAGGGGAGGGGCATCTGAGGAAGAGAGACCGGGCATTTGGGGCAAACGGTGGACCTCATGTGAAGTCCCAGAGGGAGAGAGGACGTGGGTGCTCAGGACCTGACCTGCCTCCCGGAGGAGCCGCTTCTCTGGGCTGGGTTGTAGGAAAGAAGCCCCAGGTCCCGTGTTCACTGCAGCGCCACTTAAAAGAGCCAAGATATGGGAGCCGCCCAAGCATCCGCCGAGAGTTGAACGGGTCAACAAGAGGAGTGCTGTACGTCCACAGTGGAATATCACTCAGCCGTCAAGAAGAATGAGAGCTCGCGGTTTCAAGCACACGGGTGGACCCAGAGGCTAGTGTGCGAAGTGCAGTAAGTCAGACAGAGAAAGACAGAGTCCACATGATTTTATTTATATGCAGATTCTAAAAGAAATCAAACACACAAACAGAAAGCAGACGCGGACCCGTAAGGACAGAGAGCACACTGGAGGCTGCTCGAGGGAAAGGGGTTGGAGGGACGGGCACAGTGGGTGAACGGTTGTGGGAGAGTCTGGCTTCCAGGTACGACGGACGCGTCACGGGGATGAAAGGCACAGCTGCGGGAGGACGGTCAGTGCTGGTGTGTCAGGGCCATGCGGGGACAGATGGGAGCTACGCCCGTGGGGAGCACAGCACGCTGGACAGACTCGGGAGTGTCTGTGTTGCACACCCGAAATCAGTGTACCATTGTGCCCCAATTACTCTTCAGTAAAAGCAAATAAGTAATAAACTAACAAATAACCAAAAAACCTAATTTAAAAAAAGAAGCAACAGCAGCTGCACCAGTGTGGCCCCGGAGGGCGTGTACCTCTGTGTCTTCTTCTGGATGTTAGGGACGCCCCCCAGGGTAGGAGCCAGTTAAAGTCAAGAATCCCAACTTGGACTCCTGAGGTTTGCCCATCCGGCCGGTGTCTGCGGGAGCTCCCCGCCCCCGTGTCAGCCCTGTGGGGGTGCCGGGGGGGCCGTTTCCCCCTCACTGGCTGAAGGAGTGCGCGGACAAACAGCACGGCGCTGTAGACCTTTAAAGAACGCAGTCTCGTTGATGTACGGATTTGCTCATTCATTCATTCATTCATTCGTACAACAGGTGTTTCCTGGGACCGCTGTTCTGGGCTTGGCGAATGCAGCAGTGACGGAGACACAGCAGCATCTGCCCGAGAGTTTCAGTCCCCTGATTACAATGAGTAGGAATAAGAGGAATTCTCCTGGCATCTCTTTTTCACGGCAACCGCAGGTAGTAATCCATGCCCGATTTCGAAATGCAAACACCGAGACCAAATTCATCGCCTAATTACTCCTGAAGAATAACCAACCAGCCACGGGTGAAGCTGAGTGTGAAGCTGGATATAAATGCTTAGAAATAAATGAAAATATAGCATCGCCCCCCCCCCGCCCACCTAAAATGTTTGTGTTTCTAAAGACACTGAAATGTTCTGAATTATAAAATTTTGATTTCATTGTTAAGCATGTGGTGGCTCTAGACTGTGTCTGGGTCTTTATTCTTGTAAAGTGATTTCAAAAAATTATGCACCAGGAGGTAGCTAGAATGAAGTTCACGGTGTCTCATTACAGCGCGTGAACAAAGAGGAAAGCCGGGCGGCAGGTGTCACAGAGCAGGACACGTTCCGGTCTGCCCCTGGGCCCTGTCACTCCTCCCAGGGAAGGGAGCGTGCTCAGCCCTCCTTGGCCTGGGGGCCGCTTCTGGACAAGGCTGGAACGTGGCTTGAGGATTCTTTCCGTCAGGAGAGGGAACTGGAGATTTCTAGGCTTGGCAGGTGCGCGGAGCTTCAGGGTGACTGAGATCTGTCCCTGCGTCCGAGGCTAGAGCTCCGTCCCCCGCAGGTCTGTGACCTTGGATTCTCTATGGAACTACCAGAAAATGTCCTTTTCTATTGAAAGAGAAAAATATAACAATTCTGTGGGGAAACCTACTTACAAATAACACAGACAATGAACACAGACTTACTTTATGTCTGAAAGAAACCTCAGCAGAAGATCTCGACTTTTTCACTAGATTCCCACTTTCTATAGTTATGAAGAGGGTTTTTTTTATTTTTCTTTTTGAAGACAGTTTTACGCAGGATTTCTGGAACTGCCTGGAAATTCACAATCTCCATTGAACCCAGTCTCCTGATACATGGTCCAGAATCTTTCTCCTTCATGTCTTTCTCTCTCTCTTGTTCTTCGAGAGTCTCGGGCGACTGCTGCCTGTCTTTCGTGCTCAGTGTGAGGCCAGGCACAAAATAGGAACGTAAGTGGACATTTCGACTTGTGAGCCTCCAACTGTGCCCGGGTGACCATGGTAGGCGCCAGATCCGAGCCGGCTATGCGCTCTGCACCAGCACACACGTGTGTCTGCACACAGGAGGAGGGATTCTTGCTGTTACTTATTTTTATAAAAATGGGGTTGGGGGCCCCCGGGTGGCCCCATTGGTGAAACATCTGCCTTCGGCTCAGGTCATGATCTCAGGGTCCACGGATCGAGCCCCGCATCGAGCTCCCTGCTAAACGGGGAGCCTGTGTCTCCCTCTCCCTCTGCCTGCCACTCCCCCTGCTTGTGATCTCTCTCTCTCTCTAATAAATAAACAAAAGCTTTTAACAGAGGGGTTAGTGTGTCTGTTTGCTGCAACAGACATAACAAGGTACCACCACTCCGGAGGCGTGAACAGACTGTGTTTGCTCACGTCCCAGAGGCTGGGCGTCCGAGACCCCAGTGTGGGGAGGGCTGGTTCCTCCCGAGACCATGCTCCTTGCCTTGGGGATGGCCACCTTCTCTGTGTGTCCTCACCGGGTCTTCCCTCTGTGTGGGTCTGTGTCTTGATCTGTTTGCATAAAGCACATATCATAGATCAGAACCCACCTTAAAGAACGTATTGTAACTTAATTATGTCTTTAAAGGCCCTACTTCCAGATATAATCACATTCTCGGGTGCCGAGGGTTAGGGCTCTAACACAGAGACCCCGGGGAGATGATCCAGCCCACAACGGTTGAGTATCAGCACCACAGCTTGCCATTGGACGGAGCCGCACACCACCCAAGCCTCATTCGTCCCTCGCAATGCCCGTCTCTGCCTGGGCCACCCTCCCCTCTAACCCTCCTCCTGTGCATGTCCTGAGGTCCTCTCTTTCTACAGGACAAGTTACTTGTAGTGCGATTCTATCCTGAAGCATCCTTGTGTTTTCGCCCGTGTGCTAGATCTCTGTCCCAAAACCGTGAGTCCGTGTGCCCACGCCGTCTGAGGGAACCCGGTCCCCACATCCTCCCCAGACATGCATAAGCTGCTCCTTTTTCATTTTTAAACTCCTATTAAGAAAAATCTCAAACATACACCAAAGTCCAGGGGAGAGAACAATACACCAAAATATGCTCCTGATCGTCGACTTTTTACTGATCATCGCCCGTCGAGCTCTGCCGTCTAGCTGGGAACAAACCCCAGATGGGGAGGCATTTTACCTGTCCGTGACCACATGCGTTTCGAGCAGCCAGCGGCCTTCTAGAAACATGACTCCCACCGTGTCACCGGGCCTCTCAAGCCGGCACGGCCCCCTTCCCTCCGGCGGCGCAGGCTGGGCGTCCGTCCGGGGCAGCTCCCCCGGGCCCGCTTCGGCCTCCCTCCCTCCGTGATGTCACCTTTCCTTGGATTTCCTGGGGGTTCTTTGTTTTCCTCTTACCAACACCGAGGCTCTCCTTGTAACAAAGCTTCGCGGAGATGCCTGCGGTCATGCTCAGGGAAGGTCGGCTCCCGGGGGTTCTCCTCCCGGGAACGAGGGCGGGGCTTTCCGGGAGCGTCTGTCCTTCGACCCTGGGGACAGGAGCCCCGGCGGGCGGAGGGATGCTGTCCTTAACGCCTGCTGTCCGGCCTATTGCAAGGTTGCTTTTCTCACGGCCGGAAGGTCCTCTCCTTAGTTCTCGGCACCCAGCACAGCGTCCGCCCCGTGCCGCCTGGGAGCCAGGTGGTGACGGCTCCCGCGGCCTCGGGTCCCTCCCTGCATGTCCCCCTCCTGCTCCGGAATCCACCCCCGGTCTGCCAGGGTCCCCAGGCACTGACCCTCCCTGCTCCTCGCCTGCCCCCTGCACCCCCGGGCATTTTCCCGTCTGTCTCTGCTCTGTGCCATGCACCCCCCCCCGCCCCCCGCTTCAGTACTTGACCTTATCCAGCCTCCTCTCTACAGTCCGAGCCCTGGCGCCCGGCTCTGCTGCCGAAACGGTGCAGGGTCCAGACCGAGGACAGACTGGCCGGTGCAGGAGTTCCGGGCTGCTGTGCCCTGCGGGGGAGCCACAGCCAGTCACCTGGGGATGGGCACACCGCAGAAGCCAACCCTGGAGGAGGGTCGGGGGGAGGGGCCTGCCCGCAGCCCTCACCGCAGCCCTGCCTGGCGGGGGATCTGGACAGGACACCTCGCTGCCCCACAGACCCAGGAGGCCTGACCGGGCCCTCAACTCCATGTTGAGCTCGGACTATGCTAACCACAAATAACTCACGGCTCGAGGCTTTGCTCCTCTCCAAACTCTGCCGCTGGGTCTCAGGCCTGGGCAAGTCCTTTGACTTACCTTGGTTTCGATTTTCCTTCAACGGGGGAGGAGGGGGCGGAGGGGGTCAGGGGGCACTTCAGTTGTCCCGAGAGTCATCTACGCCCCTCCGTCCACAGAAGAGCAGGAAGCCCTCATCCTCCAAAGCCTTGAGTTCCCGGTTGGATCGTCTCTCTCCTTCTGCACCTGTCTGGTGGGGCAGGGGAGGGAGGTCTGCAGAGGGTCAGGCACAAAGCCCCGGGGTATCTGATGAGTGTCGGCCCCTCCCCCAGCACGGAGGCCTGCTCTGGGGCACAGCAGACACAACCCAAACTGAGACGGGGTTCCCAGCTTCCAGGCGTGAAGCCCCTCCTGCCATTGCCCAGTGCTCCGTCCCCATCACGGCGGAAGCGGGGGGGCTGCGTCACCTCCCACGGGGCCCCATGGAGATGTCCCTCTGGATACCGTGAGCGTTCATCACACGTGTGACACGCCGGCGACTGCGCAGCCTCTGCTCCCGCGCCCGTGGTGCACACTGGGCGCACACGCCCAAGCCCACAGGCAATAGCACACCACACGCCCACCCGTGTGCACCCATGCAGAGAGCTCCACACGAGCAAAGGAACTCAACAAAAAGTGCAAGGCACGTTTCCGAGAGGCCAGAATGCCCGCGCCCGCTAAGCCCCTGCCGCAGCCCGGAGCCCAGAAGGCAGATGGGCAGTCTCAGGGTGCCTTAGCTGGGTCTCTAGGAACTCAGCAAACCGGGACGGGAGATATTTTTAAAGACATTTTATTGCATTTAAAAAAAGAGAGAGATATGCCTTTTCCTGCAAGGCCTCCAGTTTAATAAGTATCCAGGGCTTACCCTTAAATTCACGGGGGCTCAGCGCTAAGGACTTTATGACAGATTTGCCACTCGTCTGAGAAGTGGCCTGAGTCCGGCTGTTAGAGCTGATAGATTTATCAAAGCTGCTCTCGTGGGCTCCCGGGCAGGAGGGGAACGCCGAGGAGCCGGGAAAGAGACGGGAGAGGTTTCGGGGAGAATTAGCGGCAGAGACCATAACCGCCCTGCCTGAAAATGGGCCATGCACGGGTTTAGAGGCAAAATCTTCGGGATGAAAGTCCGTCTAGTTCCGGGGAGATGCACGAAGCTGGAGCTCTGCCTCCACACGCCGGGCTGCCCAGAGGCTCACAGGCGTGGATGGGGCCCCCGGCCCAAGGACTCACACTGGCCTCAGGGAAGAGCCTTGTGAATTCTGGCTCCAGAATCACTCTTGAAAGGGTCCCCCCAAGGGCTCTGAGCCGGGCGGGCAGAGCGGCGTCTCTGGCGGGTTGTTCATACTGCAAGGGGCCGGCCGCACGGACAGTCATCCCCACGAACCGGGGACGGCCGTGTTTCCTTTCCTGGGGGAGTGGGCATTCCACAGCGAGACCGCTAGGCGTGATGACGTGGCACCCGGCCTCTGTGGCTCTGTGACCGAGGCTGTCCTCCATGGCCACCCAGCACCTCGCCCTACCGCCAACACCTCCGGAAACCCGTCCTCTTGGGGTGAAACCGTGGCATTCTTGGTATCGCTTGCTCCCCCCATCCCGCTCTGGGCCCCCCTCCGTGAGAGGAGCAGGGACCTGCGTCAGGCAAAGCCTTCAAGACTTCAAACATGGAGCTCCCCGAGCCCTCAGAAAACGGCAGGGCCATCTGCGGAACCACTGGGCCCTCCTGAACCCCCGGAGCTCCGCCCGAGCAGGACTCTCTTCTCTGAGGAGTGTGTGTTCACTGTCCTGGGACACAGTGTGCCGGATTCTGGGTTCTGGGTTCAGGAGGAGGGAGAGCAACCCCGGGAGGCAGAGGTGAGAAGACCGTACTGGAGCAGCGGGGAGGCCTGGGGCCTGCGGGGCGCACCATGCTGGGCTCACGGAGCACCTCTGCCCACTCCAGCCCCGCCCGCCTCCCCAGGCTCCTGGGTCACGGTGAGTCTGGGATGTCGGCTGTGCTCCCTGTCCATGGGGTCCAGCGGATTCTGCTGTTTGCTGCACGGGGCGGCAGCTGCTCCCAGTCCAACCCCCCGCCCCGTCCACTGTGACGCAGACACCATGTTAGGAAACTAAAAGGTCAAACCTGGTACATGTCAACATCCATGGTGATCTACGGTCCCTCTCGGCGGACAGAGGCTCAAGGCTGGCCCCGCACCACCCGGATCCGCGGCCCCGAAGGTGTCTGGTCCAGACGGCGCACCAGCCCCGCCCACCTCCGCCAGCCCCGGGCACTCCGACCCGACAGCAGCGTGGTTTTCTACCGCTGTCCTGGGACCCCCACCCTGTAGGGTCCGGAGAACACGGAAGGACCTGGTTACCCACAGGAGGAAACTTCACTGTGAGTCTTCAGGAAGACAGTCACATCAGGGACCCGCTGCCCTGGGCCACTCATGGGAGGCCACTCATGAGGCCAGGGATGGAGGGAAGCCTGCTTGCTGCACCCGAGCTCGGCTCTGGGCCGGGCTGCCTCTGAGCTCCGTGCGCTGCACCGCACACTTCTTCACTCCGTGCCCGCCCTACCTGGAGCAGGAGTCCGCGGGGGCCTGCAGAAGCAGGTGCTGTGGTCAAGGACCAGCCCCCGGGGAACCGGCCGGCTCAGTCAGAGCATGCCGCTCTTATCTTGGAGTTGTGAGCCAAGCCCCGTGCTGGAGATAGAAATTACTTAAAAACTAAAATCTTTAGGGCACCCGGGTGGCTCAGTCGTGTAAGCGTCTGCCTTCGGCTTGGGTCATGATCCCAAGGTCCTGGGATCCGGTTGAGTCCCGCATCGGGCTCCCTGCTCCGCGGGGCATCTGCTTCTCCTTCCCCGTCTGCCCCTCCCCCAGCTCATGCTCGTGCGTGCTCGCTCTCTCTCAAGTAAATAAATAATGTTTAAAAAATAAAAATAAATAAAATCTGAAAGAAAAAAAAGGGAAGAAATAACCGCAGACGTGAGAAGGCGGGTGAGGGGGAAGCAGAGCAGGGAGGGAGGGGGCCAGGCCGGGGACCCCCGGAGCCTCCGGCGGACACCGCAGGGCTGCGACCTCAGAGAAAGGGGGTGCACGTTCACCCCAGACGGTCAGGGGTGGAGGGCGGCTGCGTGTGGAGGAGGGAAGTCCGCTCCCAGGGGAACCCTTTCTGGTGCCTGCAGGTCAGTGATTCCAAAGGGCTGTCCGTGTACTGGACATTAGAAAGGAAGGAGGCGGGGGCCCGCCAGGCGGCTGGAAGGCGCTGACGGGGTCAGAGGGAGCTTGGACATAGCTTGCTGCGTGGGGGACCGTGCTTGCTCTTGAGGACCGATGGGGGACGAGGCCAGGCCCGTGCACCTGGGGCAGGGCTTGCCCCCGGGGCCAGACTGGGGTCCCTGCTTGCCCCACCCCCGGCACCTCCATCCTCTCCAGCTCGCCCTCTTCGTCCGTCCGTGTGCGCCAGGAAGCAGGACTGATGACCGCATGGTCCGACGGCGCACCCCTTGGCCGTGGCTGTCCAATTCCGCCTGGACCCGGAGCTGGGCAGCCCTTCAACCCAGGCTGCTGGAAAAGCCACAAAACACTTGTGACCACTGGCTTGCTGGAGGGCCACTTACAGGACTGGCCTTCGTTAAACTCCCAACGGGGAGGTGAGCCTCAGAGCTGGGGTTCAGCGTGGGCACAGTGTGTCTGAGACGGCCATCAGCCCCTGGACAGCCTCGTCCGGGGTCGCTGGGTTTGCAGCTTACACAGGACGCTGGGAGTCTAGTTCCAACTTCCCCCAATCCTCTGATGGCAAGTGGAAAACAGGGGAAAGGCCAAGAGAAGCAGACAGTTCACCACTCTGGGTCCTGCGTCCTCTCCGGTAAAGGGGACAGGCCAGGCCCAGTCGTCAAACACCCTCAGAGCCCTGCTGTTCGTTGGCTCTGGCTCTGCCTGCCACTGGGGGTCGATTCAGACCTACGATGGGGTCATCCCACAGAAGACGTTCAACCGAGCAGAAAGTCCAAACGACGAGACTGTAGGGTGGACAGGCCTGCCACTCCACACGAGCCCCGAGGGTGGCTTGTCCCATGTCTCCGAGTCCAGAGGAGGGACCTGGCCTGTCAGGTGACAAGCTGCCTGGGCTCCTGACCACCACGCCCTCCATGGGTGCAGGTGGGAGAGAGAGCAAATGTGTCTCTTCAACACACAACTTGCTGTGGAGCCTGTCTGCCCCGCTCCCGAAGGCTGAGACAACCAGGCGTCCACGCTGATGCACCTGCTGTGCTCTCTCACCTGCATTGCCACACACCTGGCGATATTGTCAGTGATGGAGCCCCATGGCCCGGGGACGAGAAACCACGTGGGTTAAAGTCAGCATCACTAACGGTGTGTGCCTGAGAGTCGCTTGGCCTATCCGCACATCGGGTTCCCCTCGCTTAGAATGACAATAACTGCGGGCCGTCCCCAGATCTAAGCCGAGTAAGGGAATGCGGGTCAGACAGATGAAGTCAGGCGGGGATCGTTCACAACACGTTATGAGGACAGCAGTGACACTTTGGGGACAGTGAAACCACATGTGGTCACCGTCCCCCTCAGGTGCCCCTGACCCTCAGCCCCTCCTGATTCTCGGGTCACAAGCCATGTCTGGGATCCAGGGGTATTTCTCCCACTGGGTAGAGAAAACACCTGACTACAAGAGGAGTCTCGCCATGTCCCTTCCAGAGGAAGGGAGCATGGCCTCTCCGGGCCCCGGAAGTGAGGGAAGGCTGTGAGCCTCAGGGCCCACGACAGGAAGGCACCTGCGGAAACAGGCGGGTAGGTGTGGGGGAGCCCGAGAACCTGGTCCCGGGGGCTCTAGCATTGGGCGGAAGCTTCCAGGCTCCAGGAATCCTGTGGACATTCGTGTCCAACATGGCAGTAGGGCAGCCAAGGGGGAGGGATGGCCCAGAAGAGCCCCCTGAGCCGACCCCTGGCTTCCCGTGGTCTCCGGGGTGAAGAGCAGATGAGAAGTTCCTGGGGGCACGGTGGGAGGACCTCCCTCTCCGGAACATTCTCAACAATCAGAGACGCCCGCCAGAAGGATGTAGGCAAGCCCAGGGCGCCGAGCTTCGCCACTGGTCGCCACAAGCTGGTGGTGAGGCCTGGACCAGACGCTCCCTCAGGGGCCGTGAAGAACCAGCCCTTTGATTCTGGGGCTTCCAGGGGGTGTGCCAGCACAGCCGTCCGTTGTGTGCCTTGTCCCAGCAGCCCTGGGGCTGAGACACGTACTGTACCTGGGGTCACCAGGACTCCCGGGGTCTTCAGAGGGGAGGGGAAGCTGGAGACGCAGCTGACCGGAGAGTGAACAGCTATTTTCCTGAAGAGCCAGCTTGGAGGAAGACAGTTGTGACTAAGCAAGTTTAGTAAAATGTCAACGGTAGACTCGAGATGGTGGGGGCACAGAAGTTCTTTGTAAAATTCAACTTTGAAACTGCTCATAGAATGTCGGGGTGTTGTTCGTGGCACACATGACAGGTTGGGCGAACTAACCCCTTTCTCCTTTGCTTGCTTTTATCATGAAGCCTAGAAAAACCGTTCACTTTCTCAGCTTCCCTTGGAGCTCAGGGTGTCCACAGGGACGTAGCAGAAACCCCGGGGTTCTGGGAGAGCTGTGGGTTTCCCGTATGAAGGGATAGATGCCCCCAGCAGCGCCCTCCTGTCCCACCTTTCTCTGCCTGAGGTCATGGGCGGAAAATGACACCGAGGCCAAGAGAAGCACAGGACACGGCCCAGACAGGGTCGGGCTCCAAAGCCACGCTACGTCTTGGCAGGGGAGAGAGGGTGGTTTCCGCCATTGTAGTTCGGCGTCCTGGAACTTGCGGACAGACGCCTTCCTATCTGATCAAAACGTTCCAACTATGAAGACTGCAGGTGCCGTCAGGATGGTCGAGGGCACCACGCTCTCACGGGCCGGGATAACGCCTACGATAACGAGCCGTCCACACCCCGGAGGGCACTGGATCCGGGGCCCCTGCATGCAGCTTCTGTGTTGTACCAACTGCTATTCCAAGGGAGACACAAACAAACGTGCACGGGGTTTTCTTGGGAAGAGGCCTCCCTCCCTCCCTCGCCAGCCCCCCACGCGGGGCCAGATGTTTATCAAAAGCACCTGAGGGGCGCCTGGGTAGCTCAGTGGTTAAGCCTCTGCCTTCAGCTCAGGTCATGATCTCAGGGTCCTGGGATCGAGCCCCGCATCGGGCTCTCTGCTCAGCGCGGAGCCTGCTTCCCCCTCTCTCTCTGCCTGCTTGTGATCTCTGACTGTCAAATAAATTAATAAATAAAATCTTTTTTTTAAAAAAGCACCCCCAAAGCCCAGGATGGTGGCCACAGCACACATCGCAGTCGCCCTGTGCGTTGTTCTGTCCGCCATCCTGTCCGTTGCCCCGTCGCACCTGGGACCGCTCCCTATCACACGGTCTTTCCGCTCCGGAAACCTGACGCTAGTGAGCGCGGGACCCAGCTGAGCAGTTACCGTGTGTGGTTAGCGGACCCAGTGGCAGAAACGCTCTAAGCTCATCTTAGGGACGGGTGAGTGAGTATCTCTCAGTCTGACAGAGGCCCCTGCCCAGTGCTGTCACCGCCCAAGCCTCGGCCTCCAACAGACACGTTGGAGCGCTCCCCGCCGGGTCCTGCGACCCTCGCCCCATCGGGAGATAAGGTCGTGGCCGTGGCAGTTAGGTAAGTTGAGGCCACACCGGAGTGTGGAGGGCCCTAATCCAACGTGCCTGGTGCCCTAAGGAGAACGGCCACAGGAAGGCGCAGACGCAGGGAGACGGCTGTGCGGGGACGGAGGCAGAGGCTGGAGGCGGCTGCCAGCCCAGGAGCGCCCAGGACCACCTGCCTCGGCTGGAAGCTGGATGAGGGGCAGAAGGACCCTCCCCTGGAGCGTCCAGAGGAAGCACATCCCCGCCGGCACCTGGGTTTCAGAGCCCCGGCCTCCAGAGCGGGGAGACAAGTCATTTCCATTGTGTTTGTGGTCCTTGGCCTCACAGCCGTGGGCCGGCAGTCCTGACAGAGAACGCGCAGGGACCGCGTTACCATAGGACGCCCGACGCTCAGCCCAGAAATTCAGCTCCAGTTCCTTCGGGCTGGGGCCTGTGTCTCTGTGATTCCGCAGCCGGAGAGCCCTGAGTTACGGACTAGAAGCTTCCCAGCCACGTGCTCGGTACCATTAGCCTCTGCGTACAGCCTGGAGGCTCCGGGGCACACGCCCCGACAGCAGTCACCGTCGGACCTGCACGGTCAGCCTACGGTCCTCTCAGCTCGGACACCCTGCCGCGGCGCCCTCGGCTCCCGGAGGTCATCCCGAGTGCCCGGGTCTCTGCGTCTCCTCCTGTGAGTGTGTTTACCTGCCTACTCGGGCTCGATCACAGGGAGCCAGTAGGTGCGTCTGTGCCCAAGACGGAAAATTAATTAAATTTAAGGCTCCAGGTGATGTAAAATAAATTAGGTCTCTGTTTCATCAATTTAAGTCCCCAAACCTTGACAGTAAGTTTACTTAGGATGTGATATCTCCCAGTAAAATAACATATACCTTACGAAACGGAAACCGAGCGTATGCGGAGATCACACCAACGGATTCAACTTTAGGAACTAGGTCACAAATGAGGTTTTTACCCTGTGCGTGGGAGAACTCGGTGCCGGCTGAATTATTCATGCAACGTGCACTCCGCTGTTTTAAACCAGACAATTGAACACTGGTTTGGAAGGTCATTAACACCCAGGAAAAATGCAAATAGCTTCTCCATCTTTTTAATTGTCGTAGCCTGAGAATCACCACCACATGGAAATGGGATGAAAGCAGATCTCCTCCCTGGTGGGGGAGACGGCTCCCACCTGCCAGACTCTTCTCGGATGTAGACCAGGGAAGGCTCCCGTGGGCACCTGCTTCCCCGCAGAGACCCCGTCTCGCTGGGCGAGGAAGCAGTGACGTGCTATTTAAAGCCTTCTTCTCATACTTGAATAATCAAGGGCCTTTTTTCTTATTCTTTTTCTTTTTTTTGGATAGGGTGGAATTGGGGGCGATGCTCAATTAGCCTAGAAAATATCCCCGCACCTGGCCACCTGTGGAAGGGAGCAGCCCCAGGCGGCATCCGGGAGTCAGAGGGGACTCTGCCTAAACCTTCGTCTTAGAAGCCGGCGGGGGTGTGGGGATTTGCCCAGAGCTGCTCCGCCGTTTAATGATGGTCAGAACTAGAACCCCCTCCCGGACCCAGCCCTGAGCCCTGCTCACTGCACCTCTGTCCCCCAGGAGGCAGATCTGAAGGGCTTCTACGCAGAACATCTAACATCTGCAAATGTGGCAGGAACAAGAATGAGCAGGTGTTTAACCGTGAAGCCCGGTCTTGAGTTGGTTCTGAACACAAATCCTGGCCAGGTTCTATTTCCTGAATCCCCTTAGGTCAGCAAGGGGGTGTTGCGACTGCCCCAGGCTGGCCAGGTTGTGGGGGGCATCTGGGGGGCAGGGCACTCCTTCATGGGGCACTTGCCGGGCACCGCAGAGGGAAGGTGCTTCCACTTCTGCAATGCCAGCGGGGGAGGGGAGACACGCACACACAGGGGATGGGGCACGGAAATGGGGCGAGCTCACTGAGGCCTGGAGGGCACACGCAGGGGGGCAAGGGGAGGTCTCGCCTTTGCCCGTTCCTGGTTTGTTCGCCAACAGCTCATTCTGCTGAGAAGAGAGATGATGGAATCTCGGCGTGCGTGGAAATGGTTCCGGGGGTTTTATGAAAAACACAGATTCCCGACTCACGCCTGGGACTCGGAGTGGAGCTTCTGACTCCAGAGACGGCAGTGGGCTGACCGCCTGCCTTGCAATGTGAGTGGCACCTGCTGTCCAGACCCTTGTTCCTGGGTACAAACTTGTCGCCGAAACGGTAGGATGGTGCGGAGGTCTCAGAACGTGCCCACCGAATCCCCGCAGACCGGCTGTGTTAGACAGAATGACAGTCCCCCAGGGGTGTCCACGCTCCAGTCCCCAGAACCTGGGCATGTGTTACTGGTATAGTCTGAGTGCTTCGTCCCCCACATCACACACCAAGACTCCACCCGCGTATGATGGTGTTAGGAGGTAGGGCCTTTGGGAGCTGACCAGCTCATGAGTGTGGGACCCCCAGCATGAGCTCAGTGACCCCACAGAGCTCCCTCTCCCTTTCCCCCATGGGAGGACACAGAGAGGGGCTGCCGTCCACGAACCGGAATGCCGGCCCCCTCCAGATACCAGCTCTGCCGCACCTCGGTCTCGGACTTCCAGCCTCCCGAGCGGCAAAGACGAGACTGTGTGGTTTCTGCTCCATGGCCTGGGGTGTCCCACCGTGGCAGCCCGAGCTTACACGGCAGAAGGGATGCAGCAGATGTGACAACAGACTTGAGATGGAGAGATGATCCTGGATTCCCTGCGTGGTCCATTGTGGTCATGAGGATCTTTGTAAGAGGGACGCAAGATGGGCAGAGCGGGAAGGAGCGGTCAGATAGAAGCAGAGGGTAAGTGCTGGCTCTGGGCAGCGAGGGGGCCCCGAGCCTCCCAGCAAGTGAATCCCAACGGGTCGATTCGGTTCTACCGGGGAACGTGCTGAGCCTGCTGGCTCCAGCCTGAGCTCACCCTGCTCCGCCCGTCCCTGAGAAGCTGTCCGGCTTCCACGAGGGCACACGCACCTCTCTGGCCCCGTGCCGCCTCCTTGCACGGCACAGGAAGAGAGCGCTGCCGTGCACACAGTGTTGCACCATTCCCTGGAAGCTGGACCCAGTCTCCAAGCTGGACAGGTGCACTTCCAACGACACTGAAGCCCCCATCTGAGAGTCATAGCCAGAGTGGAATCAATGACCTCAAGAGCCCCTTACAGCAGGTCTGCTCCTTGGGGATGGAAGACAGGGTCGAGGTGCTTCCTGGCTCACGCTGCGACAAGCAGAGCCCCGAGGGCCGGCCAGGTGGAGGCACTGGTAGGCAGTGGGCCGGCCTTCTGGGGCGCCAGGTCCCTGAACCCACCAGCCCTCCTCCACGGGCATGGCCGCAGAGGGGCACTGTCCCCACCTGCCAGACGGTTCAGTGACCTCTGGAGGTCCCGTGAAGGAAGCCAGGAGAAGACGGGAGGAGCCCCACAGGCCAAGCCTGTGCACAAGGGACGCAGACATGAGGCCTCGGCTGTTCCGACACAGACGACCGCCCACCGGACAGGGATGGATGCCACATACACGCGGGCTCCGGATTCCCACAGCGAGTGCCCGCAGCACTTCATTTACCCTCAGGGACAGTTTAATCTGTTTCTCAGCTGGGTCCCAAGGCTGGTGTCACAGTGTGGAAACCACAGCTGAGGGCCCACGTGGCCGAGGTGAGCCGCTGGCACCCCGAGGCCCCGCTCCCTGTCGGCGTCACCGTGGGGGGCTTCGGGGCGCTCAGGATCCTCCTTCACGAGGAAAACTCACAAAAGCGTGGGTCTGTGCCTGTGCGCAGAGAAGCTGGCGAGAGGAAGGCGGGCGTGGCCCTGAGCTTGTGTCTGCCACAGCCCCCGGCTGCGGCGCCCTTCCCAGGTCAAGGGCTCTCTGTCCTCTACGGACAGCAGGCATGGGAGGGCCAAGGAGAGGTGGGTTTGGGGACAGAGCCAGAGGATCCCCTCACGGTCCCCAGATTCAGAGCCCCCAGCTGCGCCCTCCTCCTAAAACCAGCCTGACTCTCCAGCCAATCCTCCGGACCGAGCTGTTAACTTTTCCCTGAGTACCCGAACGCGGAGGGAGGTGACGGTCAGGCCGTCTGATCTCAGCACGGGGTCACTTCTTAGGTGGGAAGGAAGGATGGCCGCAGAAGGCGCAGGGCTGGGAACTCGGGGGCAGAGCCCTGGGCTCGGCGGCTGCAGACGTGACCGTCGACCCCTTCTTTTTCCGTCTCTGGCCAGCCTGACCAGCGGCAGTCTCGAGACCAGCGTCCAGGGAGAGGGGAGAGAAGGTGTTGGCGTGTCTGGAAACGGCCAGGCCACCGTGGAATGCCGTGTGTGTTTGGCCATCAAGCCACACAGTCCGCTGGGAGCAGTCACCAGCTTCTCCGTGAAAAAACAACATGGAATGAAACCAAACAGGACAGCGGTGCCTGCTCAGTGCTCCCTCGGTGGCCGGGAGGACTTAGGTCATCGTCTGGCAAGTGATGCTGTTTGGGGAGCCCCTGGCAACACTGTGCCATGCCCTGGGCCGCCAGCCCCTGGGAGTCAGAGTGCAGGTCCCGGGGAAGTTTCTGGAAAATACATCATCATCATTTCTGTAAATAAACCTCCTGGCGTTAAAAACGACTGCAGAGCCTCTTACTGACTAAGCGTGGAGAACGAAACCCCCTCGGGGTGCAGTGAAACAGCTAAGCCAGCATCAGAAGCTGGGGCCCGGCGTGCTCCCAACACTGGCTCAGCAAAGCACCCACCCAGCAGGTTGGGAGCCCAGAGGTTGTGTCCTTTCTCTTCAGCCCTCATGAGGCTCCCCAGTGAGGCCAGCGTCAGAGTGAGAGCCACTCTGGAGAGAAATCTAGAGTTTGGACCTCCGCTAGAGACCACTGGGCGTTAGGGCCCTTCCCCAGGGAGACGCCAGCAGGGCCCTTCAGGGACAATCTCTCGGCTACGGATCGCCAGCCACGGCCTGCTGGGGGGCGACAGTGGCAGACCCCAGCTGCCTGGTCTGGTCCTGCTTCCACGTAAAGACCTGGTCAAGCGTTCTTAATCCCACAAGGAGCCCGGGATCAGCCTCCTCCCCACCCTGGAGGATGACCATGCCGCAGTGCATGGACCTTATCGTCTCTCGGACCCAGGGTCCACACCTATGTGGCCCCCGTGCCACTATCTGAGAAGTGTCCATGGCTGACACCAGCAGGTGCGTTGGGCAGAGGGGATAGTCCGAAGGCTCCTCCCTGCACTGGAGGCTTCGTTCCCCGGGGCGCTTCCATCACTGGGGCTACTCATTCCAATGAGGGTTTCCAGGTCTCTTGCTCAAGGCAGCTCAGCAGATCTGGGAAGGTCCCAGGTGCGAGCACTTCAGTTCCCTTCCTTTGGATCCGATCACAGCTTGAGCCAGAGTGATGGGGTTTCTGGGTTACTTGATGAGGCTCCTGCCCCAGTCTGGGAACCCTGCTCGAGGGGCCCCTGAGGAGGCATTTTGCCGAGGTGAGTGTTCACTATCTATAAGCAGTTCGCTCTAAGGAGACCACCCTCCACAATTGGGGGGGGGGCACATTCAATCAATGAAGGACTTAGGAGCAAAAATGGAAGTTTCTGGAGAGGAAGGAATCCTGTGGGAGCTTGCCCCAGCCAGCCGGCCAGGAGGACTTTAGGTTTGCCCCCTACAGTCTCGAGAGCCCACTCTATAAAGCCAGTTTTCTGTTGATCCACTGGCGAGCTCTGGCTGGTCATTGGGCCCATTGGGCTGCTGTGCCTTTGGAGGGATCATTCTGCATGAAGTTTCTAGAACAGTGCCTGAGACACAGCAGTCATTCCATAGACGTGACCATGTTACTGCTGTGTGCCAGGGACAAGACATCATGCTCTCTGTCCTTGGGGACTCTCCCCATGTGCCCCACACTCTCCCCGGAGGCTCCAGGAAGGTGAGTGAACGTGGGTGTGGGACAGGGATGGGGGAGATCAGGAAACAGTGGTGTAGGGGAGGATTGGGAGACCCCAGCAGCTGGGGTATAGGGCCAGGAGGTCCACGGAGAGGGTGAGGACAGGGTCTGACCACCAGGCTGCCCCCCAGCCCTCCTCCTCCCTCCCACGCCCCTGTATCCCCACCTCATCCCGACCTGGGCTACCACTGCTCCAGCCATTGGTCCTCCTGTCGGCTCAGCTCCACGAATTTCCCAGTGCGCGGTGGCTCTCTGTCCTCCTACCCCTGCCCCGGGTCCCAGCCACTGCCACCGCAGAGGACAGCTCTAGACCCATTTGAGATGGGACCATCCCCAAAAGCTGCCCTCACTCCATGCTTTCACAGCCCTCCGCCCATAAAGGGAACTGGACGGAAGCACGAGGCACAGCCCACCTGCCACACGGCTCGGCCGGGGCCACAGATCTCCGTCCCCGGGAAATCCCAAGTGCTGGCGCTGGCAAGGCGGCACCAGAACTCTGTATGCCACTGGTGGGAATGCACCAGGCGCACCTGCTGTGGAAGGCAGTAGGGCGATGGCTCAGAAACATTCCAGACAGAACCACCCCATGACCCAGCAACCCCACGACTGGGCACACAGCCAAAAGAATGGAAATCGAAGTCCCAGGGACTCTCCGTGTCCACGCGGCATCTCTGACAGCAGCCCAGCGGGGACGGCGAGCCTCCCCCTCACTGGGTGACTGGAAGTGCACTGTATGCACTGTTCCTACAGTGCGCTGTTCCCCAGCCTCCCGAGGAGGCCGTCCTGCCGTAGGACACAGCACGGACGGACCTGGAGGACACAACGCTCGGTGAGCTAAGCCAGTTACGGAATGGAAATGTTCTAGGACCACCCCCCTCCCCCGTCCTGCACGAGGCACCCTGAGGGCTCGGATTCACAGAGGGGGGGAGGCTGCGACAGGTGCTTCATGGGGACGGGCTCTCAGTCTGGGGAGATGTGAGCCGGAGACGACAGTGCTGACCGTCTGAACAGGCTCCTTCTCTAAACTTCCTTTCATGATGGTTGGGATCGTAAATCTCGTTGTTCGTTTCACAGTTTAAAAAAAGACCACGTTCGGGGGCACCTGGGTGGCTCAGTTGGTTAAGCGACTGCCTTCAGCTCAGGTCATGATCCTGGAGCCCCAGGATCCAGTCCCACATCGGGCTCCCTGCTCTGCTTCTCCTGCTGACTTCCCTCCTCTCATACTCGCTCTCTCTCATTCTTAAATAAATAAATAAAATCTTTAAAAAAAAAAAAAAACCATGCTCGAATAACATGTGAAATCAAAGTTGAGATGAGACAGCCAGTCTCACCACCTAATATTTTCCCCTGTAGCCTTATTCGAGAGAATATACACCTCTTAACATTTTGAAAAGAATAGCCATTTTCCCAACAATATTAGCCACCCAGGACTTAAGTTTGCCCAAAGGCAAAAATATCCTTTTTAGTCTGAGATTTTACCATTTTCAGCACAGTCGGGACCCCAGGGGACCTTGGATTCTCACAAGTGATACGGAAAGGGACACGTCGGGAAGCTGGAAAGTGCCTGGTGGGCTCAGGGATCCACAACTGAAAGTCACTTCCCAAACTCATTTCGTGGCAAAACCTGATCAGAACGGACGTGAGGCTTCATCTGCTAGCTCTGGTGAGTAGCGCGACTTTCCTACACTCACTACAGAAATAGCAACGTGTTTCCTTACAGGGCGCTGGGGGCACCCACCGGGCCACACACAGTCACACAGAGGACGTACACTGTGTTACCTTTCCAAAATCAAAGAAGTTCTGATGTGAAACGCCTCTAAGTGTCCACCACAGAAAACTAGTAAAATTCATTCTTCAAATATGCATTTAGCACAGCAGGTCTCAAGATGTGGTCTGCAGATCCCTGGGGGTCCCCCGGCCCTTTTGGGGGGTCCACACACGGCTTTGTGCATTGATACTGAGACACTATCTACCCCAGCCCCAGGAGACACAGGCTCGGATGTGCCAGCATCCAGGCGCAGCCAAGGGCTGGTCCTCCCCAGGACCTCCACCCGGCCCCAGCTATGCCCATGGGAACCGAGCCTTTCACGGTCTCACACTCTCAGTTTTGTAAAAGCAAAAAACAAGCCAGTTGCACCGAAGGATATCTGGGAAGAAATACGGAAAAGTGGTTTTATTAAACCTTGGCCCTTGAGGAAGCATTTTTTCACCACTCTGGGTGAAGACAGGGACAGTGGGCACTCCGAAGCGCGGTGGCTGTCCAGGCAAGAAGCACTTGTCGACCGAGCTGTGAGCCACACGAGCTTCCTTCGTGGAACCCCATTGTACGGGAAACAGCATGTGACGGACAGACCATGGTTATTCAGACTTGGGTATCTGACAGAAATTTTTTCAAAAATAAGTGAACTGAGTGGTCAGGAAAACAGGAGTGGTTGCCAATGATCAAATTTGAGTTTTCAAGGGGAAAACAAAATTTTGGAAACCTTGTATCCAATGCCATGAGCCAGACAACTGCCCAGTACTTATAGACTTCGCTGACGACAAGTGTGATTTTGTGGTATCGTGTAATGAGAGTGTCACCGTTTGGAAGAAGTACCTAACCCAGAGAACCAGTGTTTCCCAAACGACCGGTGAATGACGGCACAAAATCTTTCATAGGTCAAAGATCCTGTCAAATTCAAGATGGCCCCAGGGATTTGGATGTATTGGAGTATGAAATGCTCTTCGATGTGGTTTAAGATTCCATGCTGCAATGAAACTTCCAGAAAATACCACTCGTTGAATTTTGGTGTAGTATTAAGAAAATATGACCAAAAAAAAAAAAAAGAAAGAAAACCTAGTAAAACTACCTGTGAAAGGCTGGACTTTCTTCACAGACTTGAACCAAAGTCCTGGACTGTACAGCAGAAATGAGAACCCAGCTACCTCCTACTAAGCCAGACATTAAAGTGTGTACAAATGGAAAACACCACTCTGCTGACTCATTTTGTTGCATCTGCGGATACACAGTAAACCTTTATTGAAATACATTAAGTAAACACCAAGAAGGTTTTTATTTTCATTGCAAGTGAATCAACAAATATGTTTACAACCTTTGTCTCAATTTCTTGTTTTAACCACAATTTAAAAATTTTCTATTAAAGATTATATGTACTTATTTGAGAGAGAGAGAGAGAGAGAGAGCAGAGAGGGAGAGGAGAGGGGGAAGCAGACTCCCCGTGGAGCAGAGAGCCTGACGCAGGACTCGATCCCAGGACCCTGATACTGACCTGAGCCAAAGGCAGAGGCTTCACCGACTGAGCTGCCCAGGCACCTCCTTTGTTTCCATTTCTAATACGATAAATCGCAATAGCTATGATGCAAACAAAGAAAGGTCTTTCAGGCCCTCAATAATTTTTAAGACGATAAAGGAGCTTCGAGACCAAGCCCCGAGAGCACCGGCTGGGTGGTGCTGCTGTGGGCCAGCCGCTCTGGCTGCACAGGGCCTGAAGCCACAGCAGGCAGGGCCCCGCCGAGCACAGCCCGACAGTCCACACGGGGACACTTACAACCTCACGCAGCCACAAGTGCCAGGGAAGATGCAAGACTGGGCCAGGCCGTGTTGTAGACACATGGCCCGCTCTGGGCTGTCCGTACCGAAGGACCTGCAGGATGTTCCAGCTGGAGGGGCAAGAACCCCCTGGGGGCGATGGGGAGCAGAATGAGGGCGCCTGGGCTTGCAGAGGGAGACCAGCAGCCTAACTTGGGGTGAGGGCGGCAGGCTGGGCCATCACAGGGGGCCCTGGAGGACGGTTACCCGGTTGTGTCTCATTCTCAGCATTCCTGGAAACCGGTGGAGACGACGGATGGGAAAGCATCTGGTTGGCACTTACTGAGGCTTCTTCAGACTGCCAGGGGCCAGCAGAGGTAGAAATCGAGTCAGGAGGCTGCAGCAGAGGGAGCAGAAGAGGGAGAAGGGCGTGGGTGCTGGTGGGACGGACCCCAGGTGGCATGGTCCATCCCTGAGAGATGGGGAAGCCGGCACTGCCTCCTGGAGGCTTAGCCTGAGAAGCGGGCCAAGTCAGGGACCCGAGGCGAGGAGGAGCAGATGGGGGCAGGGTACAGCGACAAGGGAGCCGGAGACAACCACCCATTTGGACTGATACATTTGAAAAGCCTCCTAGACCCCGGAGTGGAGGCGGCCAGGAGGCAGGCAGGAGCAGGAGAGTCACGCCCAAGCTGGACGGAAATCTGGATCACCATCTGGGCAGCAATGCTGATTAAGGCACCTCCCTCGAGAACTGCTGGGACAAGGTGTGTGTGTGTCCAGACGAGAAAGGGGGTCCACTGTGGCCAGCACGGTAGTAGAGGAGACTTTACCTAGAGAAAGACCATCAAACTCATGTTTCCTTTTTCTATGGGGTGCCACAGCTTTGGGAAGTCTCCAAAAGTCAGAGCCCCTCTAGTGCCTGGGCAGTTCATGCCCCTGGAGGATTTATCCTGGGGAATCTAGGGAGCCAAAGCCTGAAGGGGCCTCCCAGCAGGCAGGAGGGAGGGGCTAGGCTGAGCCGGTCCCTGGAGAGTCAGGCAGCTGGAACCACTTGGGGGCTACCCCTGTCTGGGGTCACAGTGGGATGGAGCATCACCGGAGTCGCTCCTGGTGTCCAGGCCTTGTAAACGTGGCCCAGTGGAGACGCAGGTGATGCTTCCGTCTCTGTGCGCTTACTGCGGTGACCACGGCGACACCGTCACATTTTCTGCCAGGCTCACGGGGTAGGCAGGAAGGAACCCAAGACTTCAATGGTAGGAACAATGAAGGAATCATAATTTTAGATTATTTGCCAAAAGAGAGATGGATGTCCTTCCTACGACGACTTCTAGGGCCCTACAGTGGAGAAAGGGGGCCCTAAACGCTATGCGTGGAGCCGTTTTGAAGTCTGTCTACACTCACGTGGAGATCACAGAAACCCAAGGAAAGAAATGGGGCCTGACTTGAGTGTGAATTGAAAAAAAAAAAGTTCTTTTTAAAGAGGGCTGGTTGGTTTGGACTTTGGAGGAGCCACGGTGACGGGCAGTTTAAGAGATCACTTGCAAAATTCCTTAAAAAAAATCTCTTGACTTAAAAACAAAGACTCGTAGGAACCCCGCCCTCTTTCCTCCTAGGTCCTGTGCCCCGCCCCTGAGCCCGTAACCCCCCCCCCCCCCCCCCCCGGTCCCATCAACTTCTGTTTCCTTCCCCCAAGTGCTTTAGGCCTTTCCTGGTCTTCCCCCGGCCAGCACCCTGCCCCCAGCGCGGTTTTTACAAGACCGGCCGGACCTCTGCTTCACTGGTTCTCCCTGCGCCACCGAGGATGAGAGGGGTCGCCGAGCCTTAATCCTTCCTCACCTCTGACCTCTCCCGCCTTCCCTACCCCACCCCCACGCCGCTGCCTCCCCTCCCCCCTCTGCTCGGCTCCCTCCTTTAAAGGTAGGTGGGGGACGACTGGGGAGGCCGGGACTGCGGCCTTCTTGAAGGCTCGCCCCGCAGAAACGCAGGGGGACCCTCCTGGCGGAGTCGTGGAGCACGGCCGCGGCGGGTCTCCCTCCCCAGGGCGGGGCGCTCTCTAGGGCACCCGGAGCAGAGAGGCCGTGACCCTCCGCGGGGCGCCCACCCATAACAACGGGAGCACCGTGGAGGCAACGACAGGCTTTGACGGGGGGGGGGGGGGGGGGCGGAAGTGGGGGCGCCTTTTTGCAAACACAGCTGCTTAGGGAAGCCAGTCCGAGGCGTCGCGCGCGGACGTGAGGGGGCGAGCATTAGGTGAGCGCGCCCAGGGTCCCCGGGGTCCTCCAAGGACGCGCGCGCGGTGGGTCAGAGGCGGCCGCCAGCTGGGGGTCACCGAGGGCAGGACGCCTGTGGGCGCTTCGGAGCTAGGGATGGGGTGGGGGTGGGGACCCGCAGCTCCAGCCGCGCCCCCGCCGCCAGCGCCACCCTCTCACCGAGTCCGACTGAGCGGCTTTGAAGTCGCTGCCGCGGCTCGCCCCCGCCCCCCGCGCCGCGCGGAACCGCGGAGTCCGGGCCGTGCCCGCTTTGTCGCTAAGCGCTCATTGCGGCGACTCATTGGACCACGTCGGTGGGGCGATCGCAGCCCTCTGATCTGTGAGCTGCGGAGAGCTCGGCCGCTCGTTCGCAAATCCGCGCCCGGGGCCGCCCTCGCTGCGCCCGAGCCTGGGGCCCCGCGCTCCTGCTCCCGCCGCGCCCTCGCCTCCCCGCGGGCGCCCGCGCCTCGCCTGCCTCGAACTGGGGCGTTGTGGGGACCGGCTTTCACCTCGACGGAAAAGCCCGAAGCTGAGAAGTCCGCCCCGGGGATCCGGCCTCTGACTCCCGAGCCCTCGCTGTCGAGTCAAGGGTCTCAACTGGGCTCGGGTCCCCTCCTCACCCGAAGGCGGGAGCGCTGCTGGGGCGCGTCCCCAAGGGCCTCCTCTGAGCCTGGGGCGCGAGGGGAGCCCTCTCCGCCGCGGGGGCCCGGCCGGCATCCGAGCCGCAGCAACCCCCTCTCTCCTTCTCTGGGCGCCGCGGGGCACCGGCAGTTCACAGGGAATCACCCCTAAAACCACGCCTGCCCGGGGCTTCGCCGCCGACTCTGCCGCGCCGGGGTGCGGTGGGAAGGGAGACCCTGGAGCGGAAACTGCGCCGGGGCCTCCCGGGGGCCTCGCACTCGAAGCTGGAGCGGAGGAGCCCTCACCCCGCCTTACTGCAGCGGGTGCGGAGGGCGATCGGGCGGAGGGAGAGGAGCCCCCGCCCTAGGCTGCCGCCTCTGCAAGGAGAGCCCGGGTCACACTCGGGCGACCAAAGGCCCGCGCCCCCGCCCTCCCCCCCGCGCGCACGGCCGGCCCCCGCCCCGCGTGCCCGCTGCGCCCGGCCCGCGCACCACCGGAGGCTCCCGCGCTGCGCGTCCCACCCCCGCCTCCGCCGCGGAGACCACGGCCCCGAGCGCGGAGGCCTGCGCTGGCCGGCCGCCCGAGACCCCTCCGGGCCCTCCCGGGGTGCTGGGGTGCGCGCCCCCCCCACCACCACCGGAGCTCGGCGGGCGCGGGTGGAAGGCGCGGGCCCCTCACCCAGACCCGAGGCGGCCCACCCCGCCCCGCCCGGCCCCGAGGCCCGCGAGTGCGAGGCGTCCGACTCCCGGAGAGGGAGCTCTCCTCGCGCCTGGGCCGCCGCAGGCATCGCGCTTTCCTTTTCGCTCGGTTTTTGTTTTCCAGGAGTTGTTTGCACCGCGGCGAGGAGATTCCCGCGCGGGCGGGAAGGCCGCAAGCCTGCCTTCAGCCCCGGCCCGCCCCTGGCAGACCTTCGCCTCCGCGGATCTCCTGGATCCCAAATGCGTTCTGGTCGTGGGCTGCCGAGGCTGCCCCCTCCGGAGTGAGGTTCCCAACCCGTCCACGCTTGGGTTCACATTGTGTTTTCGGGGCTGAGCTTTTTTCGTGGCTGCTTTGCACGCGGAGCGGCTGGACTTGTATCTGCAAATAAGATAGAAAACCTGTCACCCGAAGTGTGTCGTTTGTTTGGGGAACCCCGCGCTGTGCCCTCCGAGCGCGTGTGCCAAGGCCGTTGCACCGAAGCTTCTAGTCCGGGCAGGCCGCCCCAGACCACTGGCCCCCAGGCGCCGGGCTCCACCCGCCTGTAGCCCGGGTTAGCCCTGGCAGTGCCCACTGAGAGCCGAAAGCAGGTAGTTAATTAGAACAGCTCTCATTTCCCGCTCCTGGTGCATGGGGGAGGTGTAAATCCCGAGGAATTTAAGGGCATTAGCTGCATATGTGGGAAATCCGCGCACATATCCCATTTCTCTCTCCCAGCCTGTGCTAATTCTCCAAATGGCACAGTCTCTAGACTTTGCCGGCATCCCAGGGGCTGTTGTGTCTTAAGGGATTAACTGATATGAGACACACAAAACCCTGAAACTCCATAACACAAAACACAACACAAAGAGGCTGCCTGCCTGCCGAGGAAAGGAATTTTATTTTATTTTATTTTTTTAGAGGAACTGAAGAAAGGGAAGAGTTTTGGAGGAGAAAGAGAACCCTCTGCCCTGTGCCCTCACTTGCAAACATTGCTTTGTGGACTTTTCCTTAAGTGGAGGAGAGGTACTGGGATGAGGGAAGAGAGGCTGAAGAGAGTGGGAGAGGGAGGTTTGAAGAGAGTCCCCCAGCCCTGCAGGAGCCAACGGAGGAGCCCAGGAAAGGGCAGCCAGTGCCTTGGGGAGCACTCCCTGAGAACAGTTCCTAAGGGCAAGCACAGCACCCACTGTGTAGGGTGTGACCGGGGCTGTCCCAGCTTGCAGAGTCAGCAGGAGCCTTCCTGCTGGTAAGGGGCCCCCCACTCCTCCCAAGAGTGCTCTTCAGTACTGAGCCCAGGAATTTATCAGGGTGGGACCTACCCCCCCCCAATACCGTATGCTGAAGAATGTTCACCAGTTAGACACTGCTGCTAGGGAGGTGGCCCTCTTTGTTAAAGTCCCTGAAATGGAGTAATGATTTAGTCCAGTCGAGAGAATGTTTGAATTTAAATCTCAAGGTGGTTTTACCTTTTTTATATCAAGCTATAGAGTTCTATGTGATAAAGGGGAAAAGAAATCAACTTGAACACAGGGTTTGGTTTTTTTTTTTTAAATCCTCTCTCCCCGGACTGAACCAGTGCATAGCTCTACGTGAGCCCCCACCCCCAAGCCAGGCGCTGTTCCGTCTGGATATCTGAGAGCAATGATGTAGATGTGTTCTTCCCGACGAGAAACTCAGACTAATGAGCTATTTGTCTCTCGAGCTGTAGGGAGAATGGCTGGGCTGGATCCAAGCACCCTAAGTTAAGCCTGAACTTGCCTAAAGTTCCGACAATCTCCAGCTACTCAAATCATATTTCCAAAAACAATATAGGGTCAGTAAGTGTGAGCTGGTGCTGTGCGAGCCTCTGGGAGATAACCTGTGGCTTTCAGGGAGGGGAAGCAGGTGTCCCAGGAGTCCCTTCGAAGCTCTTGTTGTCCTTCCCAAGGTCAAAAGGAAGACAGTGGACAGTCTGTCTTGAAGTTCTTCCCCCATTTGTAAGTAATCAGAACATCACGGATGGTGGCTAGTTTTCTCTACAACTCCATTATCCCGCCACAGGGTTTCTTGTTTTGGGGGCGTGCTTAGCTCAGTGAGTGTCTCGCCCCCAACTCCTTTGCCAAACCAATGTTTCTCATCTTCCTCTGGACTTTTTTGGGGAATGTGTCACTTTCTTCTGGGTTGCTGCCATTCTCCGGGACATTTTCTTTACAGCAGAGCCGCTAGGTTGTGGGACAGTCTGTCTGACCACCCAACCATGAGTCTCCTCTGCCCAGGCTGTTCTAGAAAAACGTCCGTGCCAGACCTCAGAGCTGGCGGAACCCCAGATGATCTGGAGGAACGGGCCCAACTTCTGGAAGGGTCTGGATTGGTTGGGATTAAGAACAGCAGTGAAACAGGGTGAGAGGGTGGGAAAGCAGCTCCCGGGGTGCGAAGGGTTCCGGAAGAAGCCCAAGTCAGCTCCCTTAAGCCAAGAGTCACCTGGGCTGGGAGAAAGAAAGTCAAGGGAGGGTAGGCATGGGGCCAAGAGTCTGCTTGTGAGTCCTGGAGCACAGGTGCGGCCAGCCTACAGGTCCCCCTTGAGAAGCTTCTGTTTTGGAGAGAAACCAGGTTAAGGACACTTCCTGTGTGGTGGCCTCTAGTTTTGGAGATCTTCCTGCCCCCCCCCCCATCTCCCCAGTTCTCCCAGGCTAGCTCTCGAGCTAAGGGTCAAAATGAGGACCTCTTCCTGCGGTCTGGACAGGAGAGAGGTCTCCGGTGGCTGTCTCCTCCACTTGGTGCACCCAGACGCGGAGTCACAGGGAGCTTCTGCGGTGCACAAGCTGCTGCTTCGCCAGCTCTCCCCAAGACCCCAGACAGACAGTGCTGCTCGCTTGCCTGTCGCCCTCCCCAGCTGAGCCTCCCTGGGCACCCACCCACCCAGCAGGCTCTCCGTGGCACCTGGCAGTGCCTCTGGGGACCTGGGTGACCCTTGCAGGCCTGGGACAGGGAGAGGGGGTGTGGCCTGGAGAGCGGGAGGGAGCTTGGAGCTCGGGCCCCTATGCTGGGGGCCCTCCGCTAGCCACCAGTTTCAGGCTCTCCCAGACTTGCCACTGCTGTGTTTAACTCCTTCCTTCCTGGGGTTAACGGGCTGAGGCCCCTGACCTCAGGCCAGGCTTCCACCATCCTGGGCCCCAAGTTCCCTGGCTGGGTTTGTAGGCCCGGGCTTTCCTTGGAAGTGAGCACAGACATGCTCCCAAACGCCCCCACCCGACCCACCCCCTGCTCCCCACTCCCCATCACTGGGTGCTGTTGGGGAGCCGCAGCAGCACCCAGGGTGGCTCTCCTTCGGGCTGGAGGTGGCGCTCCCTGCTCCGCCCCACTTCCTCTGCTCCGCACCCAGAGCCAGGCCCTGCGGAGCCAGCTCCGGGCTGGGGCCGCACGGCTCCCCGGCCTGATTTTGTTGGGGTGGAGGTCTCACTCTCTGGAATTGTTGGGCGTCTCTACCAACCGAGGGCCCCTGACCCCCACAAGCAAACGCCGCTCCCACTGCATTCTTTTTCCCCCTGGGTGTTCCCACACCCACCTAGACAAGTGTGGGAAGTGAGGGGACATCGGAGCCGCCGGAAAAGTCACCCTCCTCCAGCTTTGTCTTAAAGAAAAAAATAAAAAGGAGGCTGAATCAGCAGGCAGGCACGGACCTTGCGCAGGAGCGCTCCTGCTCCGCAGCCCTGCGAGGATTTATTTGCAATACTTGTGTCGCTATTATAAATCCACGTGTCTGGAAGCCGTCTTTCCTTCTGATACTCTTCCAGGTCCCTCTTTGTGCAGACAGCCCGGGAAGTCTGGAGCTGGTCCCCGGACGCAGGTGGTTTGCGGGTGCTCTCTGGCACCTGCCAGGCTGGGATATTCCCGGTTCCCGGGTCTCGGCCTCACTTGACGCTACGGGGAAGCAAACATCCAGCGGTGGCTCGCCGGCTCCAGCACGGAGAAGCCGACCTTGAGTTCGGCGGCGACGGCAGCGGCCCTTAGGGTCGGCAGGACGAGGAGCGCAGCCGGCCGGGTGCGGGGCCTCGGGGCTGAGCGGCTGCGGGGCTGGCTAGCATCTCGGACTGCAGCAGAGAGCTGCCAATGCCCACTCCCCCTCATCCCCCAAAAAGCACAGGCAGGGCGGGGTCCCGCATCTGCAGGGGGCGGGGGCTGGGCCTCAAGCCTGTTTCCTGAGCTTCCTGAAACAGCTTGTTGCGATGCCTGTGTTGTGAGATTTAGAATTCCCTCAACGTGGGCAGCTTCCGCCCGGATTCTCCTGCCCTCCTGGCTGGCCCTTTGTATGGTGCTCACTCTCAAGGGGCACTCTTTGGGGGAATTAATGTCATGTTTGGGTTGGCTTTGGGTGGCCTGATACTTTAATTCTTTCTCTCCATATTCTTTTCTTTTTGCCAGCGTCTTCCTCGTGCCCCCCGCCACCCCAGGGCGTGCAGGCCGGTAACTTGGAAGTCGCCTTCTCCCTCGGACCCGCCTGACTCTGTAGGCTGGAGACTTGGCGACCCCAGGCTGCCGCCAACAAACAGGCTTGGTTTGCCTGGAGATAATGTGCTGCTCGGCGGGGCTGCTGTTGCAGCCTCGAACATGCATGCGTCTGGGTTGCAGGAAAGAACAGCAGAAGCCCACCGCCCACTGTGGGCTTACTTAAGGCTAAGGCAATCAGAGGCAAAGTTTCCTAAGAAATTAGAAAATATTTTCCAGGAGATGGCCTAATTGATTTTTTATGGGACAGGTGGAGAAATTAACCTGGGGTGGGTTTACAGGAAGCGAACCAGCCAGCCCTGGGCCTTCCCAGGGCTCCCTCTGAGATGTGGAGACCCAAAGTCATTTGGACATTCCCTGGCTGGTGATGATTTGGGTTCTCAGAGTTGCAGGAAGAGGTCCCAGAAAAGCACAAACACAAGTCAATAGGGCATTCCCCAAAACCTCACCGTCTCCATTTTCCTAGGGACGGGCCGACTGTGAGGTTTGATTTTTTGAGACCCAGGGCGGAACCCCGGCTGGTATGAACTTGGCAAGGGCATTTGGCAAGGACCCCTCCAGTAGGAGGAAAACCTGGGGGGCAGGCAGTAGATAGGAGTCTCCCCAAGTGAGAATTGCTTTCAACTTCCCCATCTGCCTGCTGAGTCTGCCCACCTTCGGTCCCCTTTTAGTGGCCAGGTAACCCAGCCCAGCACCTCCTCCTGTCCCCCATCTGGACCCCCTCTTAACTTCCCTGGGAGCAGAACCTGGTAATCGCTCTTTGTTGCGTCCCCGCCCCCCCCCCCCACTGCAGGCCTGAACCCTGCAACCTGTAGTGAGCAGACAGGGATGGGCTGGGGCGCCATGGCTGGAGAGCTGAGCCAGGCCAGGGGGAAGGCTGCAACCCTCAGGGTGGCTTGGCCATCACTCTGCCCAGAGGGCTGCTTGCCCAGACCTTATCCCGCCTTGCCTGGCCGCGTCCCGCTGACACTCCCGGGCCTCCAGCTGCTCTGCAGTGGGCCTCAGCTGCTGAGCACCCCAGAGCTGCCTGGGCCGGCCAGAGCTAGGGTGCCGCGCTCTCCCCCTTCTCCCTCTTTCCACTGAGGTAGTTTTATTGTGCCAGTGCTCCCAGACCCGTGGAGCTGTCCCTTTGGAGGCTTCCGGAAGTTTGCAAATTTCCGCAAAAATGCATTTTAAATGATAGGCAAGCTTAGGGGAACAAGGGTCTTGGGTGGGTGTCTGCAGCTAGGGGAAGGACCTAAGGGAGGAGGGGAAGAGAAGAGGAAACAGAAGTTCCAGTTGGACATCTGACAGCCGCTGGGAAGGAAGTTTAGAAGGAGGTGGGGGAGAAGGGGAGGGGTGCGGAGACACTGGGGCCCTCACCCTTCCACCCCTTCTACACGGCGCCTGCTCTCCCGGGGACTAGTTTAAGGGATTCTAGGACAAAGAAAATGTGGTGAATGGCCCTCAGTGGACGCTCAGTGGGGATAGAGATGGGGCGCTGTTGGGGGGGTGTCTGAGAAACAGGGTGGGGGGTGGGGGAGGGGTCGCTCTGGGGTGTTTTCTCTCCGGACGGTTTTGAAGGTTTGGCCGAACCGTCAGCCTGCCTCTCCTTCCCCAGACACAAGCCGCGTTGTCACCCGCCATGCTCCTTTACTGCTCTTCTCCCGCACGGAGCCTCCCGTCGCGCCCCCGCGCTCCGTGGGATCTACACGCGTGCTGCAGGAGGGTCTGTGTTCCCGGGGTGGAATGCCGCCGTATGCACGCGCCTCCCTGCTCACGCACACGCGCACACATGCACACTTACAATGCGCGTCTACAGGAGGAGGGTCCCGCGCGCCCGCTCTGCGTGCAAGACAGGAATCTGCCGAGCTAGCCAAGTCAAGAGTAAGTGACAACTTCCCTCTCCACCAGCAAGGAAAGGAGACGACAAACGTCCCTTTGTACCTCGGCAGCTCATTTAATATTATTTATGCATTTTGTGCAAGGAATTGTGGGATTTTTCCCCACGGTAAACAATATGGAAATGTCAAAAATCGCAGTCTTCCAGCGCGTGTCCACGGACGCACACCAGGGTGACCTGACGCGGCTGTGGCCGGGGCTCCTCGGGCCCCCGAACCGAGAGGCGGCGGCGAGTGCGCGAGCGAGCGCAGGAAGCACGGTCGCGGGCTCGCTGGGGCCGGCGCTCCCGCACGCGGAGCCGGAGGACGCGGCCGCTTTAAGGGGGGGAGGGGCGGCGGCGGCGGGGGAGGGGCGGCGAGCGGCTCCTGTCACCGAGCGGCCGCCGGCGCGTCACGTGGGCGCGCCGCGCCGCGGCCATTGGCCCGAGGCACGTGTCCAGGAGCCCGGCCCGCGACGTCACTCGAGGGGGCTCTGTTAAAAATAAGAACAAAAATCCAGAGTGAAAGTGTCTCAGGTCGCGCCAAGTGGCCTGCAGAGCGCCCGAGCCCGCGCGGAGGCCGAGGCGGCGAGGGCGCGCAGACCGCCCGGCCCGGCCCGCGCCTCCCGCCGCTCACCCATGCGCCTCGGGCCGCGGGGCTCGGCGGGGCTCGGCGGGGGCGCGGCCGCACGCCGGTGGGGCGCCCGGGCCCGCAGCGGGGCGGCGGCCGAGCGCAGC
>NC_081560.1:2609956-2618230 GCF_022355385.1 Mustela nigripes | reverse complement strand
CCCCGGAGAACCAGTTTGGGATTTGTCGTGAACAGCATGGAGGAGAATGACCCGAAGCCCAGCGAAGCGGCGGCGGCGGAGGGGCAGCGGCAGCCGGAATCCAGCCCCGGCGGCGGCTCGGGCGGCGGCGGCAGCCCGGGCGACGCGGACACTGGCCGCCGGCGGGCTCTGATGCTGCCCGCGGTCCTGCAGGCGCCGGGCAACCACCAGCACCCGCACCGCATCACCAACTTCTTCATCGACAACATCCTGCGGCCCGAGTTCGGCCGGAGGAAGGACACGGGGACGTGCTGTGCCGGCGCGGGAGGAGGACGAGGCGGTGGAGCCGGCGGGGAAGGCGGCGCGGGCGGCGCGGAAGGAGGCGGCGGCGCGGGCGGCGCCGAGCCCCTCCTGGGGTCTGGCCGAGAGGCCCGGCAGAACGCGCCCAGTGCGCCCGCACCGCTGCCCGGCGGCGGCGGCGGCGACTCTCCGGGCGACGGGGAAGGCGGCTCCAAGGCGCTCTCGCTGCACGGCGGCGCCAAGAAAGGCGGCGACGCCGGGGCCCCTCTGGACGGGACGCTCAAGGCCCGCGCCTTGGGCAGCGGCGACCTGTCGGTGAGCTCGGACTCGGACAGCTCGCAGGCCAGCGCCAACCTGGGCGCGCAGCCCATGCTTTGGCCGGCCTGGGTCTACTGCACGCGCTACTCGGACCGGCCTTCTTCAGGTGAGCCCGTCGTGGGGAGGCTTGCGGGGTTGCGGGGCGGCACAGGCGGGGGAACTTGCCCGAAGGAAGAAGACACCAGGACACCACCCCCAACCCCAGCACACACAAAGACGCACAAACAGAGACATTGTGTGCGGCTGACGCTGGCCAGGGCAGCGGCCGAGGAGGAGAGGGGGCTGGCCTGATTCGCCGGGGGGTACAGATAGCTTCGGAAAACAGAAGCGACAGGACCTTCCCTCTCTGTCTTGCTTTTGGGGCCACTACCAAAAGTCCCTAATCTGCCGCTCTCCTGGCTGGAGTTTATTTGGTGACAGCGCGGGTGGCTGGAAGACTGGCCTAGAAGCTAGCACTCTTAACCCTTTCTCCGTTCTTCCAACTCAGTCCAGACCCAGGACCCATGTCCGGGTCCCGCAGACCTAGACTGCTCCTACGACCCCGTTATCCCAGATGAAGCCAGGGAAGAAAGAGCTAGGTTCCAGGCTCTTCCTTAGACCCCTGGGCCCGGGCTGCGGAGGGAGGAGCAGGGAATAGAGATAGGGAAGGGATGGCAGTAGAGGGGCCCTTCGCTCCATTACGTTGCCTGATTGCAGGGTAGGGGAGCTCAGCCCCCATCTTGCACACTGCTGGAAGGAGGGAGGCCTGCAGTCCCCCAAAGAAAGGACCTTCTGGAGGTTTCCTGGGGCAGCTCCCAGGGCGGAAAGAAGCCGATTTCTGCAGGAGGGTGGGTGGAGGGGCCCGCGGGTGTTTGCAGGGGTTCTGGGTGTATTTTTCATAGATCTGGATTTTTAAAAGCTAAATGCACATCCATGTAGAAATCATCGGTTACATGAAATGGGGGCCCGTGGCTGCAAACCGCCATTAGGGACGGACTCCATTTGTCCCGGAGCTGGTAATCCAGACCCGACCCCGCTGGCCCCCACCCCTCAACAGTTTTGTGGGGTTTGTTTACCCAAATCCCAGCACAACCGAGTCTCCCCTTGGCCGCCTTCCCTCAGAAACGTGTTTGTGTATTTCTGGTGAAATCCACATTTCTCCAGCTAGATCTGAAATTTGCTCCATTGTTCTCGCCTCCCTCCTTTGTTAATATTTAATTAACATATAGACTCACAATGCGGCCAGCGAGAAGCCTCGGCCCGGCTTTGTGCTGCCGCAGAGCCCCGGCCGCGCCAGGCCGGGTGGCCGAGGGAGCCCCGCAGCCCGGCCGGGCCCCAGCCGCTGCTCTTCCTGGACTTAAAAACAAAACAAAGCAAAACCAAAAAAACACCAAACAAAACAAAACAACAGCAACAACAAAAACAAACAAGCCACAACTACAAAAAAGAAACCCGTAAGGTAACGTTTGTGTTTCTCGGCCGTTTAGAAAGAAGAGAGGCAGAGTTTTCTTCGCCGATGTTTGCTTCTGTTTCTCAAGTGTGTGCGTTTTGAAAGAAAAAGAGAACTAAAAATTCTGATCTTAGGGAGATTTCCTTTCCGCAAAACGGTGTGTATCGGTTTACGGGCTGGTTCGTGTGTGCAGGAGGAGTCTGGCGGGCAGGGCGCGCGCTTCCCCGCACAGTGGAGGCGCAGAACCGGCTCCCGGAGCACGAGGCCACGGTCGGGTCCGCGCGGGTGCGGGGCCTCGCGAGGCCTCCCGGAGACACCGCTAGCCCTTCGCGCGCGCCCCGGCGGCCTCTCGATCGAAGCCCGCCCGCTGCCGCGGAACCCGCGCCCTCGGAGTGTGCGCGGCGGGAGCGGTGGGTGCGCGCGCGCGGGGGTGGCTGTGTGCGCGGGGCCGCGGCTGTGAGTGTGGGTCTGCCCCCAAATCCAAAAGGCTCGGAGTTTCAGCCAAACGGCCCTTGGAGACCCCTCGCTGGCGCCCACAGCCCCTCTTCCCGAGTTTGCCTCCCCGAGAGCGCAGGGCTGGGTCTGCGTGCAGGGAGTTCCCCGGGTCCGCTGGGTCTCGGGACCAGCCGGACCCCGCGCCCCTGCTTTCTTCACTCTCCGGGTTCGGGCCTGGTGCACCCGGAGGCGTCCGCCGAGATCCCTCCGCCGCTGCTGTGCAGGGTGGCGGGGCTGTCCCCTGGCCTGCAGGGTGGGCTCTGAGACCATGGGGGTTCTGGCAGCTTAAGGGAGCCGGCAGGGGTCCAGCCTCCCTGCTGCGGGCTGTCTGGGAAGGAGCTGGGGACGGAGCTCCCCCAAAGCTGGTTCACTTCCCAGAGTAAGAAACCCACACGTGCAGCCCAGACTCCCTCCCCTAACGGGCCTTTGCCGTCTCTTCCCTCAAAGACACCGTTGTAGGGCTGAATTTCTTGATACCACCAAAACGAAAGCGCTTGGCCCTCCCCTCTGCTCCCCTCACTCAGGCCTTTTCAGGTGGTGGGGTCCTAGACCTCGCCACCACTGCCCCACAGCAATCTCGAGTGCTGCAGGGGGTGTCCCAGCGGGAGGAAACCCGAGTGGAGGATCAGAATTCTCTGCACAGGGTCAGCTGGGTTCCTCTGCGGCCTCCAGGGAGGCGGCTCCAGAATGGGGGAACCCGGTCCCCTCTTCTGCCGGGGAGACTTGGTGGGAGGTGAAGGGGGGGCTCTGAGTGGCTCAGTGATCCTTCCCCATCCCGGGCGGATCCCTGTGCTCCCTCCTCTCCTGGAAGGAAACAATGAACTTGGGCCCACAATGCTGTTTAGGGGAGGCAGAAAGGGGGCTGGGGGTGGAGGCAGAGCCAGGGCCTCTCCCGCTCTCCGGATGCACCTGCCCCCTGACTCCGCCACCCCTGGCACCCGAGGGCATCCCCTGTGGGCAGCCAGTGTACTTCCTGTCGCCATTCTCCGGGCTCGTGCTGCTGCTCTGGCTGCCCCTCCCCTCCCCCAACCTTTCCTCGGGCCTCCCTCCCCTTACTCAGGGACAGAGAGGGATAGCAAAGACGGCCTTGCTAGGAAGTTTGGGGGGTTTTCTTTCCTGCAGGAGTTTTCCTTTTATCTGGAGACCTTTCTTTCTTCTTTTTAGAAAAATCTTAAGTAAACTCTGTGCCCCATGTGTGGCTGGAGCTCAGACCCCCAAGATCAATACTCGCATGCTCCACCGCCCCCCCCCCCCAGCCAGCCAGGTGCCCCTGGAGACCTTTCCGCTAAGCCTGCCCCAACCGCTACACACCCCCTTACACCCCATGATGTCCTGAGCCTGGCTTTCCAGGGGTGGGTCCTGGAGGTGGCTGATGGGGACCTGAGTTGGCAGACAGGCCTGGAGCCCTCCTAACCCAGTTCTCTGTGCACCGCGCCCACCCAGGTCCCAGGTCCCGCAAACCAAAGAAGAAGAACCCCAACAAAGAGGACAAGCGGCCCCGCACGGCCTTCACGGCGGAGCAGCTGCAGCGGCTCAAGGCCGAGTTCCAGACCAACAGGTACCTGACCGAGCAGCGGCGCCAGAGCCTGGCGCAGGAGCTCAGCCTCAACGAGTCGCAGATCAAGATCTGGTTCCAGAACAAGCGGGCCAAGATCAAGAAGGCCACGGGCAGCAAGAACACGCTGGCTGTGCACCTCATGGCCCAGGGCCTGTACAACCACTCGACGACCGCCAAGGAGGGCAAGTCGGACAGCGAGTAAGGCGGGCGGGCGCCGGGCCGGCATCCGTTGGCGCTAAGCAATGCAATAATTTAAAATCATAAAGGGCCAGTGTATAAAGATTATACCAGCATTAATAGTGAAGATATCGTGTATTAGCTATGGTTCTGCAATATTCTATGTATATATAATTTACAGGTGGTGTAAAATCCAAAATATCTGACTATAAAATATTTTTGAGTTTTCCAGTGTTTATGAGATTATGCTAATTTTATGATTTTTTTTTTTTTTTTTTTTTTGCGGAGGGGGCTGCTTAGGGTTTCATCTTTTCTAATCCCCTAGGCTCCGTTGTGGGACTTGGGACACTTTTATTTTTTAATTTCAAAAGAAGAAAAAAATTAAAACAACTTGCTGAAGTCCAAAGATTTTTATTGCTGCATTTCACGGGACTGTGAACCGAATAAATAGCTCCTACTTGGTCTCTGAGTTCTGCCCCTTTGTCTGTGTGGGCCTGGTGAGGCCAGCAGGAGGGTCTGCACCCCAGCCCGGCAGCCGGCCGCCGGAGGGACACTGGGGTCCTGGGAGGAGTGCCGCTGCTTCTTGGCGGTGGGCAGGAGCGCTCTGGGCTGGGCCGAGGGGCCTTCCAGGCCCCCAGCCGCACCGGCGCTTCTCCTCCGGCCTTCTCTCTCTCCTCTTCCTCCTCCTACCCCCCCTCCTCCTCCTCCCCCTGCTCCCCCCTCCTCCTCCTCACCAAGGCCTGGCCAGCACCTCCCTGTGCTTCAGTCCGCGTCTGTCTTTCTGTCCCCAATCCAGCCGCCCCGCTGCCACAGCCGGCTCTCTCGCCTCTGGGCACCACTTCAGGGATCCCAGGCCCATAGGCCCAGCATGTGGCCGGTGGTGGCGGAGCTGCCCCTCGTCCTGTCCCTCCAGGCCCCAGACTCTCCTGCGGCCCTTCAGCTCCCCCAGGCGCTCCGTGGGCCCCAGAAGTGGTGGAGGTCTGCTGCCTCCGGGGCGGACGGAGCTGGTGTTTTCTTCCTTTCTTGTTTTCTTTTCCTTTTTTTTTTTTCCTCTTTTTTTAAGTGGCTGCTTCTGCTTTGGAGAGCATTCTTTCAAGGTACATATGTGTGTGTGTACGTATCTGTGTACCGCGTGCACACAGGCACGGAAGTGTACGAGTCCACAGTTCCCCAGCATGTGGCTCCCTTGACTTTTAGAGGAACTCAGAATCCTCCAGGATCGAGAGGAAGGAGGAAAATGTGTAAATAATCATTTCTTATCACTTTTTGTCTTTTCTTGTTTTTTTTTAAATATACATTTTATTTTTTGAAGGTGTGGTACAGTGTAAATTAAATATATTCAATATATCCCCACCAAGTACATATATATAAACAAACACATTATCTATATATATAACTCTGCACTGTCTTCTGTTTAGTGTATGGGAAAAGAATCGTGTCCAAATGTCCATCTGCAGCCGGGACAGCCCAGGGGCGGGGGCGGCGTGTGTCGGTGGCTGAACCGGACCCACAGCCGAATGCCCCCCTCCCAGGACTGAGGGTGAACGTCTCTCTTTGCCTTAAACCTCTTTATTTCACTGCGATAATAGTTTCACTTTGTACATACTAGTGCAAACCTTTTTAAAAAGGAAACTATAAAAAAAAGTTGTAATTTAAAATTCTGTGAATAACCATCTGCTGCTTAGGAAACTCAATGAAATGATATGCCTTTTTAGCAGGAAGCAAAGTTTTTTTTTTTTTTTTTTTTTTTTTAGTTTATAAAACATGTGCATTTTACAGTTCCAGCATCAAATATTTATAATCTTATGAGAAATGAATGTTTCTATTTACAACTGTGGTTATCAGCATTGTGAACATTCCCCTTGCATTTTTTGTGTGTTTAAATTCTTGAAAGTTACATTAAATAAAAATAAAACCCGCTTTATTGTAAAATATTGGATGTCCAAGTTGGCATGACTAGTTTTTCTAAGTGTGTTTCCAAGTCTGGCCCAACGGCTCTGGGCCTCCTCCCGGTCGTGGTGTGGGTGCTCCCTCCCTTTGCCGTGATCGGAGCAGGGGAGCACCTGCCTACCTTCACAGGCAGAGGTGCAAATTAAAAAAAAAAAAAAAAAAATGAAGACACTTTGAATATCTCCATGTGTGAGCACAGAAAAACCAAAGTAATTTAAGTACACTTATTTGCCAGAAGGAAGTGTTCAAAAGTATGGTGCCATTTCATTGCATAATTGTTGAAAATCCTACAAAATGCAACAGGTTTGTCTCCCCACTGTTCCTACAGGAGGGAGAGAGATGTTGCTCCCGAGGGGGAGGGTTCTCCTTTTTCATGTTTTGTTGTTGTTTCTATGCCCAGAGCAAAGGACTTGGACACATCCAAAGGCTGAGGCAGGGGAAGGACAGACTGTGTCTGAGCTGACCAGAACACCAGAAGCATCCATCCGGGTAGCGTTCTGGGGAGAGTGGTGACAGCCAGGGTGTCCTGCCAGGATAGCTGAGTGCACAAGGTGTGCCCAACTGATCTCTGTCCAAACTTCCTTGCCATGAAAAAGAAAGAAACTCAGAGACTAGCAAGGATCATTTGCTGCCAAAGGAGATCCGTGTTTTGGGTTCTACATTGGCTTCCCAAATGGAAGCTGGGCCTTTGGGGCAGGAGAGGGGCTCCTCCCAGGATTTGCAAAGATGCATCAAGCCAGAGAAAGCTGGGGTCTCACCACGGAGGCTCTGGAGCCCTATCTGCCTGGTCTCAGGAGTGCCCCAGGGTCATCGCCAATAGGGTGTGATCAATCAGGAAATCCCAGTGTCTCCCCCTTCCCCTACATAATTCTGAGGATTCTTTAGAGTAAACACAAAACAAAAAGGACAGGGGCAATTTCTATTACCTGATTGGTCACCCTCTCTCTCTCTCTCTTTTTAAAGATAGTACAGCAACATTAAACAATCATTCTTTTTAATCTGTTCACAAATCATAACATTATTGATCGAAAACTGTACATTTTCTAAGGTACAGTTTTCTACTGGTACAATTTTCTAAGGTAATGAGTTCCTTTTTTGTAAAGTAATGAGTTCCCCATCCTCAGAGGAGTGCAAGCAAACATTAAGCCTGCAGCAGCATAGGGAGTTTTTTTTTTTCTTTTCTTTTCTATTTATTTATTTATTTATTTATCTGTCTCTGACAAGGGATTGGACGGAATGAACCCCTAGACCCTCAAATGGTTGAGATTCTGGTTTTGCTCCCATATTTATTACATTTTAAAATTCAATCTAAGTTTGAGGCTCGTGAAGAGTCCCTGTTGCCCCAGCCAGCATCTCTGTCTCTCTCTCTCTCTCTCTCTCTCTCTCTCTCTCAGTGGCAAGTGGAGACCAGAGCCAGGCCTGCAGGGGAGGCAAGGTCCCTTTCTGAATCCAGAGCCGGATTGCTGCCTCCTGGACTCAGGGCTCCACCAGGACTGCAGCTCCGAGAGTTGGTGGAGCCTTGGGCTGGAGCCCCAGCCAGACTGTTCAACCTCCAGAAGGCCAGCTCCATAAATGTTCTTCAGAGGAAAGCGGGGTTGTAAAGGAAGCCCTTGCTCCTTCCAGCCGAGGGCTGCCATGGCCCAGGCCTGTCTGGGTCCAGGATCCTCCAAGCCCAGCAAAATCTATGCGGGGCCTGAGAGCCTGGGTGGGGGAGTGTGGCCGCCTCCCCTTCTTGAGTGGTGTTTCCTGCGGGTGTGTGTGTGGGGGGGGGGTGCCAGAGAGGCTTAGCAGGGCCCCTTGGGGTTCAGAGGTCCTTCCTCTTCCCACCGCCAAAGTGGTCAGACGAGGGGGGGTCCAACCGTCAGGCTGGAGTCAGAATCCTAGGGTCAAAGCAGGCCTGAGGGTCCTCTGGTGTGGACCACCATGGGCTTTCTTAAGGGGAAGCTAGGAAGGAGCCGCGCAGCTGACCTGGTGTGATCTCCAGGAGGGAAGGAGCCACGCAGCTGACCTGGTGTGATCTCCAGGAGGGAAGGAGCCACGCAGCTGACCTGGTGTGATCTCCAGGAGG
>NC_081560.1:2594712-2609946 GCF_022355385.1 Mustela nigripes | reverse complement strand
ACCCAGACTTTGTTGTTGTTGTTTGCTTTCCTGGACTCAAAAGGTGCAATCGCTGGGGGCTTCCGGACGCCCCGGCGCAGGTGTTCGGGCACGCGGCGCTCGGCTCCCCGCACACACCCAGACCCCAGGGTCTGAAGCGCGCTGCCCGCCCCGCGCTCGCTCGCCCTCGCTCGGCGGCAAGTCGTTCCGCTTCCCGCGGATTCCACAGCCGACCTCGCCGTCTCGCCTGCCCGACAGCTCCCCAAGCGCCCGGGGACATCCCGGCTCCGCCGAAACCCGCCGCCGCCCAGGAGCAGCCGCGGCTGGAGGCGCATAGACACTGGCGACCCAGGGCCAGAGCGCGGTGCCCACCGCTCTCTGCAGGGCACTCCCGCACCCCGACACCCGCGCCGCACCCGCACCGCAGCCCCTGCGCCGGGCCTCGCGGGCTCCCCTCTCCGCGCTTCCCCCGTGCGCGGGGGGGGGGGGGGGCGAGGCGAGGCCTCCTGCCGGCCTCCAGTAGCGGTGGCCTGGACGGACGCAGTGGACGGAGGGTTGCGTCCCGGGACCCAGCGTGCTGGCAGGCGGGGGAGGCCCCTCGCGGGCGGAGACGGGCGCGCGTGGGTGCGGCCGCCGGGAGCTCTGGCGCGCGTGTCCCTGACCCTGGCGGGAGCGACCCCCCGACCAGGCCGCGTGAGCCCTGGATACACAATTCACGTTGTTACTAATTTCAAATGCTTCATTGTATTTCTGTGGCGCGCCCACAGAAAATAAAAGGCCATTCTTGAAATCGCCTGAAATGTGATAGTATTCATTAAAGTGGCTCCTAATTATGAGATTTAATCAAGCGTGGTCCGCCGCTGCTCCGTCTCTGGCTGGCGAGGCGGACGGTGGCGACCGACGTTACTATGACCGGCCGTTACTATTATTGTCGTTGTTAGTAGCCGGGTGCTCAGGTGCCAGAATGCCAGCCACATCTTCAGTTTGGGGATTTGGGGGGCCCAAGATGGAGGGAGGGGGGGCCAGAACGACTCCGGGGTCCCAGGGAACAGGTGTGGCCCAAGCTTACGGCCCTTGTCGGCCCAGTCCCAGGCCTGAGTGAGGCCTGAGCAACAACTCTGGCCAGAGGTAGGGGTCCCCAGACTCCTGGGCCCTCCATCTCCCTGAGAGATGCCAGGGCCAGTTTTCTGGGAAGGGGAACCTTAGGTCCAGAGCCCGGGACACCTACCCCCTCTATTGGCTGGCCCCCTTTCAGAACTGAGGCCCGGGCTTTGCTCAGAGCAGAAACAAAGAGTAGCCAGATCTGCCTCCCAGGCCGTCTTTCCGGCCCCTCTGCCTGGAAGGCATCCCAGAGAGGCCCTGTCCCAGTCCCCCCCCCAGACTGGGAAGGAAGTCAGGGTCAGGGTGGGGCGCGCGGGCGGGAGGGACCCTGGCACGGTGGGGTGCTCCATGGGGCCGAGGAACGGTGGGGATCACTGCGTGCACTGGCGGTCTGGAAGCACCAGGGCGGGCTGCCTCCCGTCCCCATCTGTCGGGCTTTGAAACTTGGCCGTGCGGTCGGAGCGTCGGAGCGGGCGCTGCCTGCGGAAGGGGCCGCCCAGAGCCTTTCAGCCGCGCCTTCGGGGTTCTCTCCTCCCGCCAAGTCCTTTGTCTGGAAGGGGACTGTCAGCTCCGCCGCGTTTGCCTCCTCCTTCCCCCAACCTCTACCCCCTCCGCTAACTGCCCTTTCTTCCTTTCGCTTTTCTCTCCTCCTTGGATGGGTAATCACAGGCTCCAGCTGCCAAGCGCGCGGTGAGGAGTGGCTGCCCCGTTTCTGTGTCTGCGGCCCCTCCCAGCCGCAGACTGGCCGCTTCCCTCCAGCCTCGGGACCCGGGCCCCTTCCCTCTGGCGTCACTTAGCGGCCAGGGGATGCTGCACTGGACTTTTCCCTTTGGGCCAAAACTTTGTCCTGAGGTTTTCGGTAGCTTTAGTCTCCCACTCCTAGCAACAGAATGTGAGCCCTGGAAGCTGGTATTTCTTCCAAATCAGGGAGGGGGTACGGGGGAGACAAGGCAGAATCATGAAGCTCCAAGGCCAGTACCCCTTTTCTATCACTACAAGTAAGGTGTCCCCAATAAACCGCTTACGCTACAACTAAGAAGTCTCAGAGTATACCTTCCCGTGTGAAAGCATCTGGGTGAAAGTTGGGAAAATCTCGGTCCCTCGAATGCATGATGACCAGGCTGGGTTCCAACGCCTGTTTGTTTGGGGAAAGGCTGAGGCCAGCCAAAGCAGTGGGCTGAGTTTGCTTCCACACTTGGGCTCCGTCAGCTCAGGTTTCAGGGGTTTTTTTTTTTCCATGCAAACCCATAAGGTAGCCCTCCAGCACACAAAGAAGTGCCCCACAGTGACGGTAAAATATCCTAACTGCCCCCAGCCCAGCTCAGCCGACCATTCATCTCTCCAATAGCAAGAAAGCTGACCTAATGGGCTTCCCCGTAGAGTTTTTCATGAGGGAAAATGAGCCTAAAGCACCCGGCACAGAACAGGGCTCAGGGCTCGGCAAGTGAGGGGTTGCCTCCCCACTCAGCAATGACCCGTGTCGGGCTCTGCCCCCCACAACCCTGGCGCCTGTTTCTGGTAGAGCGCCTAGCCTTCTGTAGCCTCTACAGAGTTTAAAGCAAGGAAAAGAGGAAATCGTGAGGAGGAGAGTGGATCACGGCTGTGGCTCGGACACACGCACACACGGCCTCACTACGGGATGTCCCGCCACGTTTTTCTCCATTACAGCATAAGTAAGATGCTGCTCCTGGGATTTCCACAGAAGCCCGGCCACGTCACACAGCACTCCATCTCCCGTTCCCATCTGTGGTCGCTGCGCTTGGCGACAACGTCCCATTGCCCTGAGCCCGATGTGACTCCAAGCACGGGATGCCGGCAGCTTACTGGACAGCGAGACCGGAAGCCAAGCTCCACGTGGCACGTGGGCCCCAGCCCGTGTTCATGCCCCTGCTGCCCCCCCCCCCCGTGTCTCTCCCGCTTCCTCCAAGAGCGAGTGGGCGTCCTGGCGGTCTGATGAGCTGCTGGGTGTGAAGAGCGAAGGGTCTAGGTAACCCTTCTAAATTAATTGCTGTTCCTATAGCTAAAAGCATAACAGGCTTTGATTACATGCTAACCAGAATGAAGCATAATCCTGAGTTAATTATGTGGAGATAATTTTATAATTATATCATTCAATTTAAGAAGCGATGTGTTGTTAACCTCCTAATTTTCACAAGAGTGGGGATTCAAAATAAAAATGGACATAAATCGGGACCTTCTGAACAACCCATCCCTTTGTCTTTCCCAAGTGGCAGAGTGAGGATCACTGCAGCCCACCTGCTGAGGGTTTACCTGCAGAGACACCCCCCACCCCCCCACCCCAGGAGAGTGGAGCCTCTGGAAGCTTCGGACAAAGCAGGCCAGCCGCAGAGCGTTTCCCAGGCTGCCCTGCTCTCCAGGGCCCGGGAATCCCATCTGCATTTCTATTCTGTCCAGCTTGTAAGTGGAAGTAACACCCAAGATCCTGCCCCAGACCCCCACCCCCATGCCTGGTCCGGGAGACACTCCAGCTGGGAGCGCGAGGAGCCTGGGCCTGGGCCTGGGGCTGGGACTCGGGTGAAGGTCAGCCGCAGCCACCCCTGCAGGTGGTTCATTTCCTCCCCCAAACACGAGTGCCCTCCGAGGGGTGCCCCCCGCAGCACAGGACTGGCTGTTCCCGGCCTCTCCTCCGTCCTGTCCATCCCCAGCCCTCAGCCGCGGGGGCGAAGCTCTGGTTGGGGGGGGGGGGGTGAGGCCGTCTAAGAGGTGCCCCACTGGGATCCGCTGGAGCCCCGTTCTGCCCGACAGCTGGCCCTTCCGAGCGGTTCCGGGGAATCTGCAAAGGGCTGGAGGGTCAGGATGTCGGGTCTGGGCGAGAGCGAAATTGGTTCTTGCGAGGATCAAAGGTCAGCCAGACTCACTCCCTTCAGCGCCGGGAGCCCCGCATCTACTGTGGCCGCTGCATCTACTGTGGCTGCTGCTCGCTGCCTCTAAGGGGGCGGCAGGACCGCGGATGACCCCCTGGCGGGGAGGGCGGCGGCTTCGCTGGAGGGAGCGCGCCCTGAGGGCTCGGAGCCCCGAGGAGCCAGAACCAGCGCGTCCGAGGATGGTCAGCGCCGGAGCCGACACCCCGAGCCCAGCGCGGGCGTGACCGCGGCCCTCGTGCCCCGCGCGGAGTGGGCATCGGGGCGCAGCGCGGGGGTGGGGCCGGGGCTCTCGTAGCCGCGCAGGTCGAAGCGTCCGGCGGGGGCGCCCAGGGCCAGCCCCTGGCTTTGCACCTCGCGGCTTGCGGCCCCTCCCCTCCCCCTACAGGGGTATCTCATTCGCACCTTTTTTTCTCTAAATGCTTCCTGGTCTAACTTGAATATGCAATGAGGCGCCAGAGCTTTGTGGCGGAAATATAATTAAACTGGTGAAAGATGTAGAAGATGAAGAATGAGGATGACATCAGGCCGATTTCACACTTGGCAGTCGGAGAGCTGGGCCCAAGCCGCGCTCTCGCCACGCAAGGCAGATCAAAGTACCCTGCCCCGGCTAAAAAGGCAAAAGGAGACTTAAGTATGCTAATCCCCAGGACAAATATATTTTAATCTTGTTAGAATACAAGTTAATGCCGCAGCTCAGTGGCTGAACTTGGTCAGACGGTGGAGATCCATTTTTATTTTAGCTATGAATGAGGTAGACCTCCTGGTGCATTCATAGGTAGTGAAAGTAAATGTGCAAAACCAGCCCCTCTTTGGGCTGGGTCCCCTCACCTAGAGCTTGCTTTGCTGGAGGAGGGGGATTCGGGAGGCTCTCGGGATGGCAGGAGCCCTGACACCATCTCTCCCCGTGTCTCCCTCTCTCTGCACAGGATCCTGACGGCCGAGGAGGAAACTCAGCTCATTTGGCACAGAAGAAACTGGGAAACTCTGAAATTAATTAAAAGACTCTCCAAAGCAATCTGTTTCCCTTTAGGCCTGAGGTTTGACAACCAAACCAATTCCTTTCTATCAGCCCCCTCACTTTAATTTTTACAATGTCAATTTTCATTACTATTAATTATTTGCTGAGCTCCAACTGTATATTCAGGATTGCCCTGATTAGGGGGAAGCTCTCAGGTTCTTGCGAGTTTCAATTCCTATTAGATGTGAAGGTGCTTGTATGCAGATGGAGGTCATTAGTTACAGAGAGAGGAGGCAAAACTCAGTCCGTCGCACTCCCCTGCAAACACAGCCATTGTGGTAAAATGGTACATGAAATCGCAGGTGTGTCTCTACGTCAATGTGTGAGCACATGAGGGTACAAGCCCGGGAGCTAGGGTGCGCCCACTTGACGGGGAGGTTGCAGGAGGCAAGCTGGCCCCAGAAATATTGCTGATGGCAGCCATCTAAAAGGTAATTTCTGTCTTGCTGCTCTAGTGTGTGTTAGAGTTCCCCCTGCCTCAGGCATAAAACCTGACTCCCCCTCAAGCCAGCCGCACATCCCGCATTCCAGAGACCTGCCTTTGCTGTCCTCAGCTCCCACCAACCGAGGGTCCCCCCCCCCAGGAGGGGAGGAGAGGCGTTGGGCAGTGGGGGAGGGGAGGCTCCCAGCCGCCCCCTCCCCCTCCCAGGCGCGCCCCGGTTTCCAGGACTTGGGAATGTCGGTCTGCCCTAATCCTCTCAAGTCTCCCTCAAGTTTTGAAGCGGCCGCCAAGGTGTGGTGCTGGCTGTACCCACGCACTGCTCTCAGAACAGTCCATGTGCACCTGTGTGCTCCCCAGCCTTCCTGGCAGTCAGGTGGGGATGCCAGATTAGCCCTGACCAATGATCTTGGGGACAAAGTGGCTCCCTGGGACCCTTGGGTCTGAGGCTACTAAAAGCAGCTGTGAGTTCCCCACGTTTTTCCTCTCCTGCCTTCAAGCTCTGGACACTCAGGTTAAGCTGCAATGTCACAGAGCGCAGAGGCCCACGTCTGCCTGGGTCCCTCCGTGGCCGTGCGGAGCCGAGCCGCCAAGCCACGTCGGACATGCAGCGGTGGACTCAGCCGACCATGAGATGCGCGGATTTGCCAGCAGGCCCCGGCCCCAGAGGGCCTCCCTGAACCCTGGACTCTGGGGCCAGCCTGTCCTGAGGGAAGACAGACGGTCCCCCTGCCCCTGACCGTTCAGCTCCGTGTCTTCGCTCTCCACGTCGCCCCATCTGCACCTTCAGGCGTGTAGACCCAGATCGAAGCCCCAGGCGCACCCACGGCCACAATCATCCCCACTGCCACACACACTTAGTGTGTGACTACGCGGGGGATTTGCTGACCGGGGAGGGACAGAACGGGGCGCAGGAAGATGTGGCATCTTCCATGGGGGGTCAGGTGTGCATCAGCTGCTCCGTGAGAAGCCCTTGGATGCGCCACATGCCTTCCCACCGCCCGGGGCCCCCCTGTGATGTGATGGGCTATTTCGGTGTTGGACGCGTTCTGGTAATCCGCTCTGGGTGATCAAAATTCAGGGCTGACGAGTTCGGTGGCACTCCTCCGTCCAGCCCTCTTTTCTGATGATCTGGATGACACTTGTCTAACTCAGATAAACTGACATTTTCATTTCTATTTACCTTAGCAGGAGGAAAACCACACGTGATTGGCTGTGTATCTCGTATGACCCCTTCCACCCAAAATTATAGTGTTTCTACAGTACGGAAAACTGAGAGTGGCGAGGCGGGCTTTTCCCTTGCCTTTCAGAGAGTAGCCATTGACCGACATTGCAGTTTCCTGTCATTTGCTAAGACAGAGGCAGAATTGGTCCAGGACCATCCTGTCCTGGGCCCACTCTGGGTCCCTCAGACCTTGTTTGGGGTGAAGGGTGTGTAGGGGGAACACTAGGGGAAATGTGACTGTGTCTCAGCCAGCAGCTTGAGACAGGCCCCCAGGGCCCCTACTGCCTCACGGGAGGGAGGAGTGGGGGTGGGGTATGCAGGAGGCAGAGGCCCCCTTCTCAGACCAGAGGCCTGGAGCCAGCCTGAAGATTTTCTGCTGGTGGGCGGGCCTTCGGGCCACATCCTGGGTTATGGTCGTCCGCGGGTGGCCGTGTCCTGGGTTGGTGTGGGTGGGGAATCATGCGGACATGCCCCCCAGATGCTAGATCATGCAGGGATGGGGTGTGGAGGGTGGCTTCAAGTTGCACCGTGAACAGGCCCAAAGTGATGGGGTTCCTAACCACTAACCCCTGAACTGCGCAGACCGCTCGCCGGGCTCCACGATGGCCTGCAAGGCTGCAGAGGGGGTGGGTAGGGGCGAGACGGCTGAGGGCAGACCCCAGCACAGGGGCCGAGCAGGCCCAGCCAGGCAGGACAGCCTCGCCTGCCAGTGGTAGGGGTGGTTGGGGGGGCAGAGACCCTGACTGAAGGAGCCAGATGAGCTGAGGGTCCCCAGAGTCCAGTGAGGGAGGCCCCAGCCCCTGCGGCCTGGGAGGGCGGGCGAGGCCTGTTTCCCCAGCTGCTGAGGCCCCGGTGAGCACAGCAGAAGGAGAGGACCAGCCCCTGCCCTGCGAAAGCTCCCGTTCCCGGGGAAGCCGCCTCCGGAAGTTGACCTGAGGAGCAGGTGTGCGTGTGTGCCGGTGAGTGTGCACCCGTGTGAATTCCGCACACGACCATGTGTGGGGTGTGCAGCCTTGTGTGTGTGCGTGAGTGGGCACACCTGTATGTGCGTGTGTGCGAACCTGTGTGTGCCCACATGTGTGCACACCCGCCCATGTGTGCATGCTGAGTGTACACCAAACCTCTGTGCGAGTGCACGTGTGCATTCGTGTATGCACACCTGTGTGTCAGGTGAGTGAGCTCTCTGTGAGGCTGGTTTCTACCCGATACTGTATTTGTCATAAAACGCTAATTGCTTTGGGACCCGAAGTCAAACCGTGATGTGCTCAACGGGAGGGCAGCCCTCTTCTCCCATGAGATGTTTGGAGACAAGTCGGGCAACTGCTCTGCACACTGAGGTTAGATCCTTGAGGTCGGCTGGGTGTCAGGAGTGCTGATCCTCGCTGGGATGGATGGGGAGCCTCAGCCAGCAGGGCCAGGGCGGGGGGCGTTGGGATTGCTCACGGGGACTGAGGCATCTTGAGAACACCTAGTGCCCACTTGCCAGGCTGGTGTCCCTGCCTAGAAGCCTGGAAGGGGACATGTGACGCTGTAGGAGAATCTGCAGACCCACACCCAACTGTGCCCACAGGGCGTCCAACTTGCGGGGAGGAGAGAAGAAAGCAATCTGGAAATAATCCTGAAAACTAGGAAGACTTCCATTTTTCCTCCGACCCAGACTCAAATTGTCTTTCTGGGTCTGGCTGATTCCCGTCAGCAGGAGGCCTTTTTAAGCATCCAGAACACAAGGGACGCAGCACAGGGGCCGCTGTCCTTTACTCTCTGCTCCCTGAGAAACCGCACAACGCGAAGACATAATGAATTAAGAAATGCTTTTAGCTGCAGTGATCACAACGGCATCTTCAGATACTGAGTTGTATAAACATGAAACACTTCATTTATCCAGCCTGTCAGAACTGCTTAACATAAAACGAATTAATAGTTGTGTCAGTTAGGATGCTCTCAATCACAAGGAACAGAAAGAGAGAACTCAGCCCGGCTCAGAGAAGCCGCACAGTTAAGCCGGATGGCGTCAGGTCAGGCTTGACCAAGGCTTGCCAGAGTCATGAGGGCGGGATTCCTTTGTCTTTCCCTCTGCCTGCCGAGGTGTCAGCTTCATTCTAAACCATCTTTCCTGCATGGAGTCGCCTTCCTGCAAAAACTTGGTCATGAGCTTCCTAGTTCACATCCAGAAGGACAGCAACAGCCAGCGCCAGGTCCCACCCTCAGAGAGAAGGGCCTTCCCAAAGGTTCCCAGGGAGCGTTTCTCCCTGCTTAACTGGCTTAAATTGGGTCACGTGACTCCCCGGAGCCAATGATCAGGGGATGTGCTGACCTATCCAGCAGCTGGGGCCCTCCCTGGGTTGGGGGCGGGGCCAATCCTTCCCCAGAAATCCCTGGGCCTGCGTGGAAGGAAGCATTTGGAGGGGCGGGGGGTGGGGCCCAGGGGAGGCGGCACCCACGGGCGAACTCCGCAAACAGGCTGCGCCCATCCTGGGGAGTGCTTCCTCGCCCCAGCTCTGCTCCAACCCCAGCGAGACCTGTTGGCTCCCGCCTTGGACATGTTAGTCTCCTCCTGACTCCTCTGGGGCTTCACTCCTCATCCCCTCCGCACGGCTCGTCCCTCCCCACCGTGTCCCCCGTGGGTCCACACTCCCGGTCCGTGCAAGGCCCGGGCACCTCCTGCTATGCGTGGTGTCCGGGTGTGCATTTGGGCACTGCTGTCCTCTGCACCACCTTGGCCCGAGAGTGACTTTCAGGGTTTCCGCTGTCTGTCCAGACACTGGGCCCTCCCGGAGCCGGGACCCCGGAGTCATTGTCTGCAAGACCCCCTTTTCATCCCAGAAGAGCAAAACCCCTTTTCCATCTGGGCTCCAGGTGACTGCCTGTCCCACACCTGCCTCTGGGCACAGATGTGACGAAGACGTGTCGGCCCCCGTGAGGTTTCTCCAACCAGAGATCTGTCCTCTGAGTTGGACTGGGCCTTCCTCGGCTTTAGGAAGCCCCCAGTGCCTGCCTGCCCCTGACCCGCTGCTGTGCAAGCACACATCCGGATTCTTCCAGACTCCTCTCCTGCCTTGCTCTCACGCTGTCCCCGTGGCTTTGGCCCACACCTCATTCGTGGGTTTTCTCTTCCCCCAGGGTCCCTCCCGGGGAGCCTTCCAGGCCACTCTCTGCTTGAGTCAAGGGTCAGGCTGGATGGAACCCCCAAACAGGGGCTCCAGGAGGGGTCTTCCTGGGGGGGTATTCCTGGAGCTACAGGTCGCCCACCAGGTCCTCTGACCCAGAGAGACTGCCTCAAGGCTGCGGGGGGGGAGGGGGGCAAGCATATGTGACATCACACCCAGCTAACGTGCATCCTGTCCACAGTGTCTCCATCTTTGGGACACCGGGAGGAACGGAGGGCTGTTGTCACTCTGCAGAAAGTGTTGGGTGACCTGTACAAAATTAATTTCTTGGCTGTCGTGTGAGTTCCCAGGGGATGTATTCACACACTTGCTGTGATGTGACAGCCTGGACACAGGCCAGTGGGAGGACTGTGAGACCCAGGGGAGGGGAGGCGACGAGGGTGTCCCACACACTCACAATGTGCCACCACCCGCTGCCTCTGGGGATGACCCACCGCGGGGTGGCCGGGAGCCGGACTCCGGGCTTGGATCTCCGGTCGGCCACCGCCCAGCTGCCCGAGTCCGAGAAAGTCCCTCAGGCTCTCTGTGCCTCAGTTTCCCTATTTCTGGTGCCTTCCGCTTTAGGCTGTCAGAGGGTCACCTGCACCCGCGGGCCAGAAGCCCGGACACTCCTGTGTGCCTTGCCCGCTCCGAGTCATCAGCTCCACGAGCCTAGGTCCAGGCCTGCGACAGACGGTGGTCAAAGGCCCCCGTGCCCGGCACAACCTCCTCACGGCAGCAGGAGGCCCTCTGGCTGGGCAGCTGTCCATCTGCGAGTCCCGTGTCCTCCTCCAGCCAGGCCTGTCCCCCTCATCTGCTGCGACGGTTCTCAACCTTTCCAGGTAAAGGCACCTCTTCTTAACATCCAAATTTGCGCCGTGAGGCCCATAACCTGATGGGAGCTGTGGGTTTAGTACTTTCTGAGAAAACAGACGGCACCCGAAAAGCTCTGCGTTCGACGATCACATTAGCACCCACACAGATGTGAGGCACAATTTATATACGTGTACGTATATATGCACATGAATATGCGTGTTCAAAAATACGTATGCCTGTACGTGTATCCTTAACATACATACCCACAAACATGTATTTATAAACATCGATACCCACAAATATATATATTTATATAAATATATACACCTACACATCTGTACACGGACGCATACGCCCGCAGATACGTACGTAGATGTGTACGGCCACAAACCCACAGGTGGCTATAACAAAGAGGCCCCAAAACGTAGTCTATCCGCCAAGAACACGGAGGTTTAATTTCTCTGATGACGCGCTCCTGCAGGAAAGGGGACACAGGCGCGACAGCTCTGGTCCAGGGGGTCATTTGGAAACCCACGTCCCTCCCTGCTGTTGTCCAACAGGACTCTCCGTGATGGCGGAAACATTCTGCGCGTGCCCTCTCCAGCATGGTAGCCGCTAGGCCACGTGGCCCCCGGGCACTCACAGTGTGGCTGGTGCACCTGAGAAGCCAAGCTTGAGTTTTGTTTAAGCTTAGCTCATTTAAATGAGCTGCCCATGGGGCTGGTGGCCAACGGCATGGGACAGCATGACTCCACCCCAGCCCTGATGGTTCCCATCCGAGAGACCCTGCTCGGAGGGGGCAGCCTCAGGGGGAGCACTGTGTCCGCTCACACTGTCTTAGAGAATCGGTCCAGGGCCACTCCTCAAGGCAAGGAGCTCCGGGCAAGGGACTGACCGGGCAGCTGTGGCAGGGATGCGCCAAGTTACCGCACAGGGACAGGGGATACTGGTGATCGTTGTCTGAGCTGAGTCCCCTGAACCTGATATGTGCCCTTTGTTCCGTGTGTAGCCTCTGGCCGTCACCGCACACCCAGGAGTCCTTGACTAGAGGCGGCCGCCCTCCTGGCTCGGTTCCTAGTCAGTCCTTTCCTGTCGGACACCGGAGCCCGTTCTGAGCTCTGCGCCCCCCTGCCGGTTGCTGGTCTTTCCCTGATCCCCTTGGACAGGGCTCCCTGCCGCTTGGGGCCCCTGCTCTGGGGACTGGCCCCTGTAGCCCTTGGGACACCCCACCCCAGGTGTCTGGACTCAGAGCGGCCCGAGAGCCCCCACATCATTGTCAAAAGACCTGGCTGGCTCTTGGCTCCTTCCGTCTCTCCAGCAGCCCTGAGAGGGACTGTCCGTTCTGCCTGGGGAGTGGACTCTGCTTGGCATCCTTCCCTAAGTCCTCTTCCCGCGAACAAAGTCTGGGGTCCGGCCCTCCTGTCACACAGAGAGATGCCAGGACGCTTCCCGGCATTCTCCGCTTTGTCTAACAGGAGATCTGACCACTTCAGACTTCCCGTCCATCCGTATTTGTGGACTGTTTCTGTACAGTGGGAGCCGGAGGCCCGGGACCGCAGGGCGCTGCTCCTGCTCCTGCCGGGGCCCCTGAGCGGCAGCAACTAGCGCTCCCAGCTGCAGGGTCTCAGGCTGAACGGCAGATTCTGTGGTCGCCGTACACGTAGTGTGACCGTGTGACACGACTACTCACACCAGGACGGTGCCATCGAGACTGTCCTCTGCCCATGGAACCCAGGCTCAGGGGGCAGAGCCTGGTCTGAAGGGCTGAGCAGTTTCCCAGCAGAAGGAGAGCGCTGCTGGGCGGGCAGCCAGGGGACGGGACTGCGGGCCTTCCCGGGCGGGACGCTCTGCGGGGAGCTCGGATCTGGGCCCAGGCAGATGCTTCCTCAGGGCTGCAGACTTCCTCACTCCTGAATGAGTGCCCAACAGCGGGGAAGGGTCCTGGCGGCCCCTGAGTCCCAGACACGGTGGCTGGGCATGAGTCTGTGCACGTGGAGGGGGCCCCAATGCCGGTGGGACCAGCAGGGCTTGGGATGGAGGGAAGCCAGCCCCAGGCAAGTCGGAAGGAAGCCCTCCCTGGCTGCCGGGCTGGGCCCCGGCAAGAGTGGAGAACACAGAGGCTGGAAGTCGGCAAAGAGCCTGCCTTCGTGGATGGGCAAAGAGCCTGCCTTCGTGGACGGCCTAAGGAGCCAGGAGAGGCCGTGGAGCGTGCTGTGGTTGGAAACATGCGGCCGGAGGCCTATCTGGGGGCAGAGAAAGGGCGGTTGGACGGAGGGCCAGAGAGAAGGGCTAGCGGCCTGCACTGGGCCCGGAGGCCTCAGCAGGGAACCCCAAGGAACAGAGGCTAAGAGAGGCGGCTGAGGCTGGAGGCTGCGTGGTTTCGGCAGCTGGCAGAACAGGGCTGCGCCCGCCGAGCCGGCACCTGCCCCTTCTCTTTGGTCAAGGGAGAGCAGGGCCCCGTCCAGACACCCCCATCCCTTCCACCCAGCACAGGCTGGGGCCACCGAGTCGCAGGGCAACGCCGCTTTGCTGCTAAGGCACATCGCATCCCCACCCCGGTCAGCAGAGGAGGAGGGATCCTCGCGACAGGAACAAATCTCCTGGGGGAGCCCCCTCCCCGGGCCCTGGCCCCTGGCCTGCCCCTTGCTCCCAGGGCTCGTCCCGAGCACCCCTGGGCGGAACTTCATGGTTCAGAAGCCACCAGAAGGGGAAGGGTGAATGGCAGCCGTTCCCAGAGTCCGCCCGAGCCCGGAAGGGGCCGAGCCGGGCTGCACGCTCGGCTGCGTTTTCTGTGTGCCCCGGACTTTAAAAGTGGGAAGAGCCGAGGCCCAGAGAGAAAAGAAGGAACATCTCAGGAAGTGCGGGGGCGTCTGCTCCCACCGGTTCTACATTTCTAATCGGGGCAGGGCTTGGTGTGGGGACATGAGGCCCGGAGGCTTGGCCACAGGGCAGAGCATCAGGGACGGGCCTGACTGCAGCACGGAGGGGGCCCCTGGGCAAGGCTGGAATTCCTCCCCAGCGTGGGGTTTGCTACAGGACAGCGTTCTCTTCCGTCGTCCTCGTGTGACGGTGTCATTCTCAGATGCTTACCATTACCTGACAGTGTTAGGGACACGTGTCACTGACGGGCAAGGAGCTGTTTGGAGAAAAGACCCCCTCGTGCCAAGCCGGCGGCTCAGCCCCAAAGCCCATGAGGCCGGAGCTGTCTAAGCACCTGGGCTTGGGGCTTGGGGCTAGGGGTCCAGAACCTTCTCCCTTTACGGCCTGAGGTCCCTTCTGCATGAGGACGGTGCAGCGGGGCTCAGAGCCGGTCCCGGAGGCCGGCCGCCCCTCGGGCTGTTGCCATGGTTGGCTCCAGGCATCCTTGGGGGCGCAGGAAGCACGGTGGCCCACTCGATGGGGCCTGAGAGAATGGGCTCGTGGGGAAGATGGAAATTTCTCTAGAAGTGTGCAAACAGTTTAGTGAAACCCACAGAAACAAAAGGAAAAGAAGGGAAGACAAAGCCACAAAGGGCGCAGAGCGAAGCCAGACTCAGCCCGGAGATGAGGCTCGTGGGAGGAGCAGGGCGGGGGGGGGGGGCGGGGGTCGTCCGGGCACCAGGGATGGGGACGAGCGACCAGGGAGAGGAGAGCCTGCGGGGCCTCTGAGGGGCTCCCGAGGGCAGGAGGGGACGGCGAGGGGAGCGGAAGAGGGGCCGAAACACGTGGACAGGAGCAGTCGAGGGGGACGGGTGGGGACGGCCTCATGGAGCAGAGCGTACGGCGGTGCCGGTCCCGTCGGATCGGGGAGGGGGCAGAGGAGCGCGGCCTCTCGCTTTCCCAGCGCAGCACAGACCTGGAGCCAAGCGTGAGGGATGACCAAGGTCGCCCGCCGGCTCTCCTGGGTCCGTCCCTGGGTCTTTCCTCCCAGCCTGCTGTCCATTCCTGGCCCGGCTCCTCCCTCCTTCCTGCCCCCTCCCCGCCTCCCTCCTCGCTTTCTACTGAGGCTCAGCGGGCCTGTAACAGCACGGGCCCTCGGGTGTGGGGCGCAATGCCCGGATGCTTGCATCTGCGGGAAACGGCGTGCCAGGCAGCCTGGCGGCTGTGGCTGGCAACACCGGGGTGCGTATCTAACCGCGGCGGAGAGGGGGCATCTCCAAAGTCCCCGTCACACCCAGGGGATCTGGTGACCGTAAGGTGACAGATGTTAACTAGACTTGTGGGCTGGCTTCGCCGTATATTCAGCCTGCTCTGCAATCGCTGTCGCAGCGGGCCTCTGGGATCCAGAAACCTGGAGGGAGGAAGAATGATGCAGACAGGGAGGGAAGTAGCGACCGGCCAGGAAGCAAGAGGGGCAGAGCTCAGGCTGCAGGGCCTACAGGGGTGCAAGGCCAGGAGGCAGGGGTGGCAGCCGCTGGAGGAGCAGGGGGGCAATGGGGAGGCAGGGGGTAGTGAGAGGAGGGGGCAGCTGGTGGAAGGAGACGGCTGGGGGGCAGCTGGACGAGGGGCAGCTGTTGGCGGAGGAGGAAGAGGAGCTGGAGGAAGTGGAGGGGAAGTTAGAGGTGGAGCAGCTGGAGGAGGGGGAGAAGCTGGAGGAGGGGGAGGAGCAGCTGGAGGAGGGGGAGGAGCAGCTGGAGGAGGGGGAG
>NC_081560.1:2520339-2584712 GCF_022355385.1 Mustela nigripes | reverse complement strand
GGGGGGCGCAGGCTGCTGGGGACCCCCAGCCCCAGGCAGGCAGCATCGAGTCTGTGTGAGCTTGCGGGTGCGTAGGAAGAGGGTTTGGGTGAGAAGTTTCTCTCGTTCGGGCCCACGGCTCACTCTGAGCGGAACACGAAGCCGGGATTCCGGGCCCAGCCTGAGCGCAGAGCCGGGAGCGGGGCTGCCGTGGAGGAGAGAAGGAACGGAAGGAGCCGCGCTTTGTCTGTGGCAGTGGCGGCCCATGGTGTTGTCTCCTCGGGGACGCAGGGCCGGACGGCCGGGCTCCAGGGCAAGCTCGGGCTGCTCAGAGCAAGGCAGCAGGCCAGCGCCGGAGAAAGGGCGGCCCACCTGGGCCCACTGCCCCAGGGGCTCGGGTCACGCCACGGCAGTCCCCGGGGGGAGCTATGGGGGTGTCCGGGCCGGGAGGGATCGGGCCCGTGTGGTTACTCCCCTCTGGCCTAGTGTATCAGGGAACACTTCCGTCTGTGGGAGTAAGTCGTCCGAGCTAGAAGAACAAAGGCTTTGATGGGTTTGACACTCAGTCGCCAGGTAGAAGGAAAACCATTTCTTTAAAAAAAAAGTCTTAAGGTTCAAACACCACCCCCGCTGGCGGAGAGTCGGCCCCGTTTGCGGCTCCGATCTGGCCTCTGTCTCCTGCAGGAGCCTGCAGCGCCACTGGGCCTGGACACGGGGCCACTGGGCCTCACACGGGGTCACGGGACTTCCTGTGGCTTGTGATGGGCAAACGGCCACGCCACTGCCGCCACGCGAGGCTGAGCCAGAGCCTGGACACTTTCACCCTGGAAACCGGCCGAGGCTTCAGGATCCATGATGTATACAAAATGGAGCAAATTCACAGCATCTCCTGTTCCCCACTGGGGGTCCTACTAAAAACCCAAACCCAACCAAACAACCCCCCAAAACAAAAAAAAAAAACAAAAATACCTCACTCAAGTGGCCCTTTAATCTTAGGGCATTAAAATTTAATCACCAGCTCTGATTGCATATAAAGGCATTTCAAGGGTGTATTTTCACCTTAAGGTCTAATAATTTAATAACACTCATTGAACCGCATTTGTATCAGACTTTGCTCTGTTTTAATACAATGTTGCTTTAAACAGGGCCCATTTTTAATGGGGGCCAAATAGACTATTTTTTGGTTCTCTGCTTTCTTCTACAAACCACAGGGCATGAAGATGCTTAATCAGCGCCCTTTGATGAAGAACAACAAAGCCATAAAGATCATTTCTATCAGACAATGAAAGTCACCTGATTGGAATCTTCTCTCTCTCTGTTGACAGTGGTGTTACCTCAAGGATTACCATCACCCTTTCTCGGCTGGTATCCGAGACTGTGCTGCAGAGGAACTCCCACTTGTTCGGAAAGTGGCTTTGAGGCCAAAACCTTAATATAAAATGTCAGGAGTACATTCTAACTCTTCGGGTGCCAGCCTCGCTATTCATGAAGTTGGAAATCGGTATTAATATTTTAACTTATCACTTACAGGATCTTTCCGGGTCTCAGCCATGCTTAATTAGCTGACACTGGCCATCCGACCTTCTGTTATGTAACCTGCATACCTTCCACACTGGCTTAGTAACAGCCCCGAACAGAGGAGGAAGTTCCCGGAGCCTCTGTCTGCTCCAAGGGCAGACTTGCGCGGCTCGGGGGTGTGTCCCAGCTCAGCCAAGTGTGCCGCCGGCTGTCGCCCACGCTGGCGTTGGGGGGAACACGGCTGTGCTCTCGCCTATTTAACTGCTCCCCTCACTGTACAGGCTTCCACTTTGTGCCCTTATGTTTTGGGGGTTACGGTCTCAACCCGCGGCTGGCCAGATCAAATCTGTGTTCCGTAATAACCAGCCACATCACAATACAATTCTGATGCGTTTCCAGCAGAGTCTCCAAGCTCGTTGTTTTCCAGGAACTTCTTAACAGATGGACTGTGTTTTGTAACTATCTTGTGACATAGACTATTTTCTATATATCTGTTAAAATTTAGCATATTTTTTTCTTTCTTGAAAATCAAGATTAAGGAGCACAGGAATGATTTTTTTTTTTCCCCTTAAGGAATTACAGAAATTTCCAGACACGTTTTCCTCTGAGATGTGCACCTTGGAGCAATCCCAGCTTCACGTGACTTCCCGGGGTCCACACCTCATTTCCATGTACGGGGGTGGGTTTGCGCGCATCTGTGTTTCTGTGCTCCCGCCCGTCTCCAGGGCCCTCCGAGCACCCAGAAAGGTGGAGAACTCTACTTCTGATTGTTCAGACCCACCTCACAAGCCACACTAGATTTCTTACAGACAAATGAGCTCACTGTACATTAAATTTAATCACCATCTCCAAGAAGGGCAGGTTCTGGAAATGGACAAAACCAGTGGGCTGTTCCCCCTCAGCAAATACACGTTCAGGGCCAGGGGCATTGGGTACTAAGGGAGAGGACATGGTCGTCTACTGCGTCTTATCCTAGGTAGCGCAAGGGCAGTGAACGTCCATGATTCCGGACTCCAATTTCATTTCTCTCCTTCGGTCTTTGATCTATCCAGTTCCTTGCTGTAAATCCAGGCACCTAATCTGAGAATTTCAGGAAATGTATGAAGGGGCAGAAAGTTACAGGCAGAAAATCATAGCAAAACATACACTTGTGTCTAACAGGTGTTGTGACCATTTACTCTCATTGCTAATTACATTTTGGTATAAAACTACGTAATATACTATTGGGTGGGCTTCGAGATTTAAGATTAGCTCCAAAATTTGTGTCAAATCTTCAAACAGGCCACAGCATCACATCAAAGAATGGCTTCTCCTCCAATTCCATTATAACCTGAATTTTAAGAGTGATAGCTTAAAATTTTTTTTATTTACATGAAGCCATTACATACATGAATATATACCAACCCAAGCCGAGAAGTAGGCAGAACAAATATAACCAGCTATTGACTCTGGTTTTTTAGGGCTTGTCTTAGTAAATCAAGTATTGATTTCTCCCATTTGGGACTTTGGCTCAATTCCACTTTCCACTCCTCGGTGAAATGGATTCAGTGGTCTTGGCTTATTCTTAGCAAGTAGTGATCCACGTAACAGAATATAAACAGTGCATTGCAGCCAATTTGGTTTCTCTTTATGAGAACAGGTTCCCAGAGCCTTCCAGGGAGACCCAAAGAACCTGTCTCATAAAAGCACGACTTGAAACCACTGCCCGAACGTGCCTGCTCTCCCCATTATTTTAATGAACATCACACCCCCCACTTTTTTTCCTCCAGGAATCTTTCTGACCCAGAATTAAGTTGCTTTTCATTGATTCTGAGAAACTTTTGTGCCACACTTTGGGTGTTTGGGTGTTGCTTTTTTTTTTTTCCCCCAGGCTTTTTGCTTTGTTTTGGTTTGGGTCAACAAGCGTCATTAAGAAGGCGGGACTGTGGCTCAGAGGGACGCTAAAGCGAGCAACTACTCTGTCTCATTATCGCTCATTAGTGAAAGCACCACAGCCTGACTGTGCCCTACAGGAAACACCCGCATGTCTGCAGCTGTAAGAAACGTGGTGATCGTGTCTATCCCGCAAACGTATATTTAATCAGTAACTTAGCAAGTCACAGTATTTACATGAGCTTAACAAGTTTGAGCTGGGAAAAAAATTCTGGAAAGAACCAGTAGGTAAGTCAGGAGCTACCAAAAGTCTTCGAAGACACAAGACTAGTTCTCCTCAGAGATAAGAAACAACTGAAAAGCCATATTTGGCAAGACCTTCAAGGATCGCTATTAGAGGCGAGATGCGTGGTTCTCTCCGGTCAAAGCAAGCGTTTCACCACCCGTGAGAACTTCCACGGGGGAAGGAAGACGGAGCCCTCAGGTTCACTTAGGTTGTTAGCTGTGGCTGTATCTGAGACTTTGTGACAATGACCAGTGAGAGTCTGGGAAGCCTGAGGTCACACTTGCACGGTCACGGATGTGCCAGCTCTGGGCGCACCTGCCCGCCACGGCCACGGTCATGCTCTCATGAAGGAATCAGGCTCGTGGGCAGTGCACCTACCAAGGAAGCCCAAGTCTGGGAGGTGTTCGTGACTCGGAGCTATCTGAAATGCTGAATTAATCTTAAATAGACAGGTTTACGTAAAGATGTAGGGACCGTGCTGTAAATCACAACTTTGCTACCTGACTGAAAGATGGGGCTAATTGTTCTGGAAGCCCATTTCCATTTTCTATCAGTGCAGGTTCCCTGGGCTCCAATACGTAGGGTCTGTCCTTGTTAACCAGCCACAGATGTGTCCAAACATCACATGCCTTTCCGTTTCCCCAAAGAAACAAGTGACATGAATCTAAAATTCTGACTTCCAGTAAGAAGTGAGGGGAAAGAAGGGAAAAAGTGGAAACTGCTTCCCCTTAATTTTGGTAAATGTTCCTAAGTTTCAGAACTCCCTCCTTGCCGAAGCCTTAGCTGAGTTTTTCAGGCAATGATGGACCACATTACAAGAGAGATTTTGCTCTTTGAGGGCAGAATTTATCTTATCCTATCTGGAAAATTCTCACTGCCAACAACAAGCATTTCTTCTTTTAAAAAGAAGTGTGTGGAACACATCCTGACATTTTAAATAATTAAAGTCAGATTCCATTGAATGTAAATTTAACAGAGACAGTGAAATACCCAAGAGCAATATGTTTACTAGGTTCTGCATAAAGTGTGATCAATGGGTGATTCCTTCCCTCCACCTCCACACCTACCAAAACACCCAAGTCGGGAGAATAACAGGTTAGTTAGGAGGAAGATACACATGCTGGCTGTTAGCCGAAAGTCTTTTAAAACACACACACGCTAGAGTTTGCAGCAAAACAAAACATGGTCATTGGTATCATCTTTGAAGAATGCACAGTGTAATCATAAATCGACTCTCTGAATCATCTGAATTCAGAAGGTACGCATGAGAAAGACCACCGTCCTGCTCGCTGTAAAAATATTCATTATTTTTTATGTATTCAATTACATTTTAGAGATTAAAAAGTTTTTAAACTTAGGGTTTAAAGCTGGAAATTTGATTTTCATTCCTGATATAAAATAAGCTTGTTTCTTTTACTGATCACCATATAGATCCAAGAAGACATAATCTGGAATTTGTAGCAATATATTTTCTTAATTTCCTGACCGATCAAGTATTTAAGAAATCAAATCAAGTTCTTATCAAAGGGAACGGGATACTTGTAGACGCGCACCAAGTCAGCGATACGCAGGGTCAGATCCTTATTTCATTTATGAAATGGCTTCGCTTTTTTCTTATTATCAAATTAAATGCTTTACTCCCAACTCTGTCTGTACCAAAATCCAGAAAGCTGATTTGTTTTATGCCTTCCTTCACCTCCCTATAGAAAGAACCAGGAAGAACCGGGTTTGTTGTGATGCCAAACAACGGATTTTCCAAAAAAATGTCCTACATGAGACGACATGGTATAAATGAGAGACGCAGACTTTCTTCCCGTGAAGAAACAAGAAGATATGAACGTGGCTGTTGACCTGTGCGCCGCGGCTCCCCTCACCACCTGATGGGCCTGGCACCCTAGAGCTCGGTCTGCTTAGCAGCGGTTTTGCAGAGATCTGGGGGGGAAAAAGTTACACAACATCACTCTCACATTTAATCACAGCGTGTGAGTCACTAACCTTCTGCAAAACCCCACATTTTTACGGAAGCATATTTTAAAACCTTTTTTGTCGTGGAAATTTTCAAATACACACACAAGCAGATAAAAGGGTATAGTCTACTCCCTCGGACTCCAAACCTAGCCTCGACACCTGTCAAAGCTACTCTAGTCCCATCTTCCAGCCTTTTTTTCCTGGAATATTTAAAAACCCAAGCCCAGGGATCATACCGCTTTGCCCATGGCCTTGGGAGTATTTAAGGAATGCTTTAAATTGGGGCACAGCACGCCTGGCGTTTATCCCAAGGAGCAGAGAGGCAAGGAGATGCTCTAACACACACTCCTTTTCCAACTGGAAGCAATTCATGCCAATTCTCTTTAAAAAGACTACGGATTATTTTAACTACATCGTTTATTTAAAACAGGAATATACCGACCTTTGAAAGTAATCATTTGGCATATTATCATTCAATACTATCATTGGGAAGGCTGCACAGAAAGGTAAAAATGCTTTTCCTTTAAATGCAGGCTAAACATTTCAAGATACTTGGTGCCTTATTTCCTGTGTTGCCTTCAAATGATCATGTGACAGATTCGTCAGTCTAACAGTTTAAATGTTCAGATTTACTATGAAAGCAGAAGTGACGTGCGTCCCGAAGACATTTCTGTCTTTGCGTCGACACCGTCACACTCTAGCTAATGACGACCCCACAAACCGCAGACTACCCATTCACCCATGATCTAGAGTGTTACGTTCTCTACCATCAGTGGAATGTAGCTATACTTTTTATCATGACCCAATTATCGTATTAAGATTTTAAAACATCATCTTGACTTCAAGACGTTAAAATGACAATCTGGCAAAGCCTGGGTCACGGGCCACAAAATATTCCATCAGGAAAATCTAATGAGCTGGCTTTTCTTCTTCTTCTTTTTTTTATTTTTGTCTAGGGGAAAACCCCCCCAGATTACGTATGGGGTAGCCCTCTTATTCTGTCTTACACCCCAACAACGGGATGTATTTGGTGAACTTTTGTTTTATGCAGTGATTAAAGCGGCGGGGTATCCACAGCCCCATCTGCAATCAGATCATCTTTCACTGAGGTTTTCTGTACTGATTCAAAAGGTGGAACATAATGTTTGTGAAAATCCCACTGATGTGTTATTTTAAAATCCAAACGGTCATCTTGAATGTAATAGATGTTTTCTCCATCCTCCCCCGTTTGCTGTTTGTGGCTGGGGGTGTACTGGGGGTGTACTCCACTTAAGGAATCAGTGGACGGGAGGGATCTCTCCTGACGCACGCACACACCAAATCACCACGACGCACTCTTCCAACACCTTACAATTTCATGTCAATTCTACCTCACGAAAGCAGAAGTCTTAAAGTCTGGGAGTGTGCCCTCATCTGCGACTACATAATTATTGAAAGATTAAAGTGAATTGACCTACGTGAAAGAGAAAAAAGCAAAATTCATATATAAACGCATATAAGAAACGCACGTGCACACACACATGCATAAAGTAGAAAAAGGGACCAACTTTCCAATTAGAGCTCTAGTTCTAGAAGCATCTGTTTAAGAGAAGTTATCTCCTTAAAAACAGTCTGTAGACATTTTTGCAGACCTCAGTGGAGTGTCTTGGATACCGCAGACTCTGGGTAGCACGTCACTGGTTAAGGCACGTTCAGAGCCTCTAGTACACGTCTGTACACACACACACACCCATGTCTTCCAAACATCTTTAAAATGAGGAGGCCCATCACAGTAAAGTTGCGGGACAACAGATCAAGGTAAAGTATTACCTCGAGAAGCAGGGCACGGACGCCAAGCTCACACAGGACACCTGCTACCCCATATAAACATTCCGTGGGAGAGCACCCAGTTCTTCTACCGCGGGAGCGTCTCACCTTCTACGCGGTCATCTGAAACTGTCCCAATATGTCAAAACACACCGCTTCTTTGTTGTCGGGGTCCACACATGCCATTTTTCTTACTGATGTGTTGCTTTAGCCTTTTCTGGCAATAATTTTTAAGTTTGAAAAACGTCCATCTTGCTATGGGCTGTTAACTTACTTCAACAGTAGCAGACTCGGGGGTGTGGGGGGGCGAGTCTAGCCTCTTTTCAGGATTAACATACCCGCAGTTTTTAACTGATATCCGTAACCTCCATAAATGGGTTTCACTGAGAAACCCAGCTTGGAGACCACGGCACTGTGGTGCAGTCAGAGACGGTTACCTCTGGGGTGGCTAGCTGGCCTTCTCGGGAGTCCCGCGGCCCTGATGTTTCTGTTTAGAGTGTAAGGACTTCGCCAGTTTTCAAACAATTAAACGCTATTGAGAATTAGTTATCTAATGTTTTATGTTACACCAGTAGCCGTGCGTGTATCTTAGTTTCCCCTTATGCTCATATTTTCTCGGGGTTCACATTATTTTTCTAATTATAAATACGCAAAAGGAGTGAAAAGACATTACTGAACTCAAGTCAAACTGCGGCATTTAGGAACAGAGCCTTTCCCCCAGGATCTTATTATGTGGGTCAAGGGCTGCTGTGAAGACTTGGTGGAAGTTTCTCAGGCCTGCCTGTAAGGTCTGAACAGGTGTTTATAGAGCAAATGTGTTGCATTTGCCACAGATGGTTTGATGAATCCAAACCCTTTGTGAGGAAAAAACAGGAAAACAGACATTTTCTGGCTTGGTCATTGCATTTTTGCTTGTATCTTCAAGCATATGTACATCTCCAAATTGTTTGAAAAACTTTGGAAATACTTTCTTTGGGAAATCGAGGCTATGCCCTTACTGATGTGAATTTCACAACATTGCAACATTAGGTAACTGAACTCCAGGAGCCGGCTCTCCCCCACCTGGACGACCCTAGTCCCGGACAACCCTAACTGCGTCATGCCGTGTACTCTTCTTCAAACTCCCAACCAAACTGGATCTTATTATTATTTTTCAAACTGGATTTTAAGCAGAAAACAACCCTATTATCTACTCAGAGTAAGAAAACTTTTCCCTATTAATGTGCATTTATAACTTTCTTCTTTAATAACTTTCAATGACATGGATATTTACCTACAAATGTGCAGTAAACATTATTTTAAGGATTTTGGCACTAAATTCGATACTGCGGATGCAGGTGCATTATACTTTATTATAAGCAATTGCTAAATATCTCAAGATTCTGCAATGGCGTAAAAGTACTTCCAGGACTTTAAATCACTGTCTTCATATGTATGGTTCATTTTCTGCAAGATCTCTGAAAAGGCTGCCCAACTTGGCTACATCCTGGTAAGTGTTTTAAATAAGCATCATAGTGATACTCCCCTAGAAGGTTCACAGGCCACCAAACAGGTAGAAAGGCCAATGGTAGTAACATAGTTTCAACTTCGCATGAATCAAGCTCTGTAATTTATCTAGCTTCTGAGTGTGTGTCTGTGTGTGAATATAACTCAAGTATTCTTTTCTACCCTCTGCCAGAAAGAAAAATATTTTAAGAACAAGTGGATTTCTGGGAAATTAACTTGAAAAACAAATATCCAGCTCCCCTTACCGATCAACAAACAAACACACAAAAACCTTTTCAAAATCTCGCACTAAATAAAGATCCCACCTTCTGTCTGCAGGCAAGTCCTAAAGAGATTCTCCTTCCTGATGCAGGATGGAGAAGCCCAGCTCTCTCGGAGTTTGGAAAGAGAAAGTGCTTTGGATCCGTCCAATTCTGATGAGCACGTGGTCCCTAACATCTGAGAGTCTAGCCTGAGCCCCTTAGACTTTGCTGACAAAGCAGAGGCAAGAAGTGTCAAGGAGGGAGCTGGAGCCCCCGGAGCCCTGTGGTTCTGTTTGTTTGTTCTCTCCCACTCGGTGTCTTTCTGATTCAGTGGAGAGCCCTCGGTGGCAGGGAGAAAGCAAGGCGCCGTTTGAAAAAACATGGTGCGGCGCAGGGGGAGAAGGGGTGGGCGCGCGAGGACACATGTTACATCAGACACAGTACCTGCCTTTCCACTGCACAGCTTGTCAGCGAGGTGATGTGCCTCCTGGGCGATAAGGGAGAGTATCTCGTCTTCGTGCTCCTCTAGTATGGCCTTGCACTGCGGAAACGGAATCACAGCACAGGTGGAGAGACACGCACGGGGCGTCTGGTTAGAAGCGCTTACCAACATTTTCTTAGCTGGAAATAGAAAATCGGGTTGCCAAGGTGGCCCATTTTTATTAGCCCCCTTGGTGTAAGACATCGCGGCATTGGCTCGACCCCCTCTCCCCAGAATGTTAATTGCATCATTTTCCTGGGACTTAACCAACTGATTAGTGGTGTTGAAAGACGAGGGTAAGGGAGGAAGCTAGTTCTTCGGATCTGTTCCTCTCCCTTACATTGGAATGTGAGGACTAGGAAGAAATGGGTCTCCTAGGTGGGGCCGAAAAGTCTTAGCTTTGTTTTTGTTTGTTTTAGAGCCCTTCAAAGAACACAGCTCCTTGGAAATGGTTAAACCCGGTTCCCTCAGATTTAACAGAACAATCCACGTTGTGGTTTTAAAACAGAGTCTGAAGTGTGAAAACAATCCTGAAAGCGATCAAAACAGACCGGGCCTCAATCCCACTGTGGGTAACAGGCTTGACAGTTACTCGGGGAAGTTTCTTTTCCTACCATTTAGAGATCCATTCATAATTTCACTCTGCTTCTACCTCCAAATCTAACTTTTCAGAGAAGAGGGGGCCCAAATTTGCCCAGACATTAAAAAAAAAAAAATCTTCAATTCTAAGTAAAGTGTGTGTCTTGTGTTAGAGACGCACAGGGCTACAGTTTCAGGAATTAGGAAGCTTGCAGAAGGGCATTCACTCGAGACTTGCAAATCATTTTCCAAGTTCATTAAGCAAGACTTTAAAATTTTTCAATGGCCTTTAAAAATATTTAAATTCCACTATAATGTGTTGATTTAAAACCTGTGAAATGCAAGCACACTCACTCACTGCAATTTCTCGTCCACAGCACTTTTAACCTGGAATTATTGCCTCTACTTTTTAATTAAAATGAAATCTTCAAAAGTCAGCTAAAGCCCTTATTTCAGGGTTTCAGCATGCCTGACATTTTGGCCAATGTGTGAACTTAATACATTTTTTAAACAGGCTTTCCCATCAGTTCGTCTGATTCAACAGCATTAAGTAAAGTGAAATATATTGGAATATATTTTGCCTGGCACATTCTAGCAACCCAGAGGCCAGCCTTCATCTAAAATAAACACTGTACTGGACGGAAGTTTGGCATTAAGCCAGCTATCATACCTAAGCCTTTGTTTAACTTAGTTTGTGCTAAAATACTTGAATTAACTCAGGAAAGAAATTCTCTCTCTTCTGTGAAGCCTGAAGGGGGGGGGGGGGGACGGATGATGTATGTCACTCTTCCTCTACCATTTGGCTGTAAATATTTGAAAGCGACATTCATTTTAATTTGGATTTTAACCTAGGAGCCACGACCCCTGATTCTTTCTGTGGGAACCTGGAAGGGACTCCTCCCCAAGCCCCACGGCACAGAAACACACAGACTGTGTCTCAGAGTCCCTGGGAGCTACCACAGCACTTTCTGGAAAATGTCTCCTGTCTCCAGAGCCCCCGTTAGGTGTCTCACATTGCTCAATGCCCGGTCACACTGAAAAGGCAGGACCACAAAGCAAACATAGCATTCGTCTCCAAACTCACCAACCCAAGCAAATAGCGAAAAAGAGAAACCAGAGAGTGTTCGTGGCGCCCAGGGTTCACCTGCCCGGGAAGAGAGCTTACCGCGAATTTCAAAGGTCTGTAAGCATCAGAATAGAAATAGAATTTTTTAAATTCTTTGTATATTGTGTCTCCTTTCCTTGGGGCAAATCTCTTAAACGCCTTCTCCTTGGTCACCGGGTCTTCTTCCAGCTTGTATTCGCTCATGCGCTCGCACACGCCGTCCAACAGGTCGGCCAGGAAAGCCTCCGAGCGGGCCAGGGGGACCTGCGGAGACAACACGGGCAGGGAAGCGGTCTTGTGCGCTCGGGGCGCTCGGGGCTCGCGGGGAGGCACATGGAGACATTCGCCACCCCGTGAACGCCGACCTGCGTCCCCCGCGCAGCAGAACGTGCGCGCGGCCGGCCTCTTTACAGAATTTACCAAGCGAGCTTAAACGCTGCTTGTGGAAAAGGGCGGGTGTTTGCAAGGGGGCAGGCAAGACCCTACACGCAAACTGGGAAGTCCACTTGTGCGGGCCATCCTCCCGGAAAGTCCCCGAGCACGCGCACGAAGGCACCGAGTACAGAAAATGGCTGTGATTGTGGACTTGCAGGGGAGCGGGAGAGAGAGGGCGGAAGGGGGAGAGAGAGACGCGGAACCTGGACACGACGAGAGGGGCCGGGGAGGGACGGAGGCGCGGCGAGCAGCGCGCCCCTCGCAGCCCGGCCCAGCCCGGCGGAGCCCAGAGGTGCGCCCCGGGGCGCGGGTGCCGCGCTGACGCCCGCGGGCGCGGGGGGAGAGGGGCGGGCAGGGCGGCCCCCGGCGCGGCCGCGGGCTCTGGGGCCAGCTGGTGCCCGTCGCCGCGCGCCCCGCTCCCTCCGGGATCCGGCGAGGATTCAGAGGACCCCGCGGCCGCCACCTCCGCCCCGCGCGGGGGTCAAAGAGCGCCCCGCGCCCTTGGAAACCGAGACAAAAACTCGGGGCCCGTCTAGACAGGTCAAGGTGCAGGATGCGGCGTCCCCGCGGCTCCTTCCGGAAGGGGGCGGGGACCCGCCAAGGGCGCCGCGGACGCGCCCGGCCCGGCCTCTGCGGGCTTTCTCCCTCGCCACCCTCTGCTGATCAAAGTCGGAAGTTTGCATGACAACCGCGCTGAAAGGGGCTGAATCGCAAATGAACTCGGTTTCGGCGATGTTGATCCATCCAGACTCCATTGTGCCCTTTCAGACGCAGTGTGAACCCTTCCGGTGCCGGCGACCGCGCGGCTTGGAGGCGCGCGCTCGGGGCGCACAAAGGGTCCCCGCGCCTCCCGCCATCTGGCCGCGGGTTCCCGGGCGAGCGCAGCCCGGCGCGGTGGCCCTGCCCGCCCGCGCCTTCGGACCGCCGCTCCCGGGGAGGCCGCTCCGGGCCCCCCGCCCCGCCGTCCGCCCCCGCTCCGGGAGGGGTTGGCTGCGTGGAAAACAGAACCGTGGACCGGGAAAAGCCAAAAAAAAAAAATCCGCCCCTGGTTCACTTCCCGCGGCCCCCAGCGTGTGCGCGGTAGCCGTGTCCCCGCCAGTGCCCCCAAACTGGGCTTGACGTCCAGTCTTTCTAGGCCCACGCGCTCGTTTTTCGCAGTTAAATCGTGTGTTAAACTAGAATATACCAACACATGTCCTTGCTTGTTCACCAAACCGTCAGTTTTTAAAAACTCCCGAGCGTGTGTGTGTTTAATGTCTCAGTCAAAGGACCTAAAAGAAAGCGGCCTCAAGCGCGTTCCGAATACAAATCGCCTTTTACTTCCACTTTTAATGCTGCCCATCGAGCACTGTACATTGTAAAAACAAAACAAAACAAAACAAAAAAACAAACCAAAAACCACAACCACAACAAAAAACGGTAATAGGTGGGTAAACTGGCAAACCGAAAATCCGTTTTATGAACTTACAGGAGCTACGGATTCTATTTGTATTGGGTCTGCAAATCATAAAACACAGAGGTAAATTCTTAATTACAGTTAATCAAGCAGATCATTAGCAGAATGATGAGGGCTTTTTCCGGCCAGGCAGCGGCCCTTCGGTGTGCCTGCTACGTCTGAAATACTTCACCCCGCTTTCTCCTTGTCAGCAAAGCAGCATTTACTTTCTGGACACGAGTGCACCCTTTCACCTAAAAAAATCCACCTGTACCGGAGAAGTCCACCCTGGCTCCTCTCTCCGCCCACTCTGTCCCCTGTGGTCCCCAGGCAGAAGAGAAACAGGGTGGGGGTGGTAATCTCAGGAGGACGGGGTCGGAGCCCCGAAGAGCTGGGGCAATGTCATCGCTGTCCTCACGCATCCCAGTATGTTCACGTTGACCTGAGACCACTCTCGAATATGTGTTGTTGTTGTTGTTTTGAATTGCCCTAAGGTCCTGGGCCGTGTGCGGAAATCCCCCGGCGTCTCAGAGGTGAGCAGATCAGAGGTTAATGGGCATACGGCCTCCACAACTTATTTTGAGAGGGTTTCTGTTTGTTTCCGGGGCCGAGACTTTTTAAAAACAGTCCCCACATGAAAACTTGCCACGAAATGGATTTTTTTTTTCAATTTTGGGAGTGTAAATTTCCACATTCAAATAGAGTGTGGTGCCTATTTTAACACAGATACGTTCGCAGCAAGAGATCAACATGTGAATTGTTGTTGTTTTGTGAGTCTGGAGGCGAACGGGCTTTTGAACATGTCATTAGCTGGCCCTGTGGAGGAAGCATTCTTGAAGAGGAGAAAATACTTGCCAGCAGATAGCTCGGAAATGCTTCATTGCAATCTCCACTAAAAACAAGAAAGGAAAAACACCAGCAGGAGAAGACTGGAGGCTATTTCAGAAGACTTAAAAAAATAATAGATTTTAAAATCTCAATCAAAGCACCCAATTTTATGAGAAAATGCTAAAGAAAAAGATGCTTTCCACGTTTGCTACAACACACGGGATTGCAGTTTGAACTGAGTGCACTTAGCCGAACTGCCTTCGGGAAATTTAAACGACTGTTCGTAGAATAACTGGGCCTTTTTCTCCCCTCAGAGTGTTTTGATTAGAAGAGGCAGTAAGTATTGAGACAAGGGGAATAAAACGAAGTCTTTCTTTCTGTACTATGAAGGTTTTGAATAGTACTTGTCAATAACGCAACTGCTATTGTAATCTTCGGGGAGGGCTGTCTCCACCCCACAAGGACGGTCTCGGAGATACTGGCCTCATTACAATATGAATGGAGACGGCCGCCATCATTGTACGCGGAGAAAACCCGACTCTGGCGGTTTTCTTATCACTCTGACTTTTCCAACAGGGGCTCGTTGCTGTGAGTTATACACACAGAAGGGATCCGTTATGACTTCATTGTGTGTGAAGTCGATCCTAACTTTTGCCCTTCTGAATCCTACCTACAACTCGGAATCCCCCTTAGTCGATGTCCTGTCTGTTTCTGTTTTCTTTCAGGCTTCTGACCCTGGGCTTGCTCTGAGGGCAATGAAACCGAGGTGGAAAGAAGTACCCGGGCTTGAGAGCAGCGGGGGAAAGGAGCTGGAGGTTTTTGGCTTTGGGTTCTGTAGGAAACTGGAGAGAGGGGTCTGTGCACACACCTTCCCGACAGTGAGTGGCACAGTGCCTCCCCTGTGCGTTCATTACTGTGCGGTCTTGTAGCGAATTTCTTGCTTGATAGCTATCACAATTAGGCAGGAATACAGTTACGTTACAGGGTACAATTGGGCGTGGAAACGTTCTTGTGGTAGCGGTGTCTTTTGCATAACAGCCTGGCAATCTCAAATAAATCTCACTTATCTTTTTCCACAGATATGAAACCAGTACTTAACTGCTTAGTGACTGATAATTGAGTTCGTATCGTTGCAAAGATTCTCTTTCTAAAGGTTTAGTTCATATAGAAATTTTAATTGCATTATAGCAAATATTGTGTCTGGCTTCATCACTAACTTTTCATCCATAAAAATGTTGAAATCACTTCTGATATTAGTTAAAAGTCAATATTTAGAAGGGAAAATTCAAGCCTCCTTTGCTCTAGGCTACGACAGGGGAAGCATGAGTTCAGAAACTTGTAAGATGATGAGCTATATAATTAGCTTTTATGTTAATTGACTGCTATGAGTTTGTTGTATGACACTTCTTCATATAATATGCAAATAGCATTGACTGTTTAGTTTTATTAGACAATATAATTAGAGAGCTAAAGGAGCTCGTTTCGATGAGGAATAATACGGTCTGGCGAATCTGCCTGTGTTCTGTGTATCAGTAGAAGTGGATTCCATCTGGACTTAATCAATAACAGAGACTTTAAGTGGCCTTTGTTTAGGGAACTAAAGCCAGCCAACACATAATAGAATTAATATCAGTTTTTCCCGTTACCATCAATTCCATGTTAAAACAGGTGAATTTCTGCAATCAATAAAAGGTTGGGGACAAAAATACAAAGATTTCAGCACGATATGCCACAAAGACACAGTAAATTTATGGAAATAACATCAGCATTTTGCCTTCTTTAATCTGAATAATGAAAAGAGTCAGTCTTATCATTTAAGATAAAACATTTTGCAAGTGTTTCCTATTCTTCTGCTTGCACATCTGATGTTGTGACGAGGTATACGCTCAGGTTGTGAGGAAAACAGAAATAAAGAAAAAGAACGTGATTTGGGGGGGATTTCCCTACCTTTCAAAACCGGGAAATCGCTTTTGTTTCAATCACTTTTTTTTTTTTTTTTTTTTTTTTTAAATTCTGGAGCCTATTCCCAGCTTCACAGTGATAAATGGAGTCAGAAAAAAAATTACATCATGGTTCATCACTGATGAACTCTAAATGGGCCCACTGAACTCCATTTGACTTTTCCCTAAAGTTTAAAAAAACTTTACTTTCATTATCAAATGCAAACTTGGCCCTCATGTTTTGTTTCCCCATTCTAAAGACTATTCTGTTCATCTTCAAGAAAACCTTTAATTTTCACGCATTTTGGGTAAAATAGAAAAAATGCATTTGTCCACATGCAAATGTCACAATTTTCCCATCTTTTCAAAGAATCACCGGAAGCGAGGGCCCTGGGCGCCCTTCCCACGGTGTGCTCCTGAGCTGTGCCCTCTGTTGACAGACCCCGGAAGGATTTGCAGATTAAAGGAAAGAACAAGGCTAGAAAAAGTGCATAAAAGGGCGGCGGGAGCAGCGTGGCGGTGTTCACGGAGTGAGATGTGAATCTGTCCATCCATTTAACACGTATTTTCCGAACTCCATTACGTGTCAGACAGATCATTCAGGTGGTTGGAAAGAGACTCCTCTGTGATTCCAAATAAAAATTAAGATCCTGGGGGTGGATGGGCCTGGGAGAGGTCGAGCAGATGCTGGTGAATGGGCATGTGGCTCCTCGTCTCTTGCTAATTCAGTATCTGTCTCCTTGTTTCACAGGCTCCTGCCTCGCCCCAAATCCACGAACCCTTGGCCGTCTCGTTGAACCATGACTGTGTGCTTTGGACCAGCCCCGCGAAACCCTTTCCCCAAACGGGAAAGGTGAAAACTCGGCGTTTGTGGAACCTGTTGTGGCATTTCCCAGCTGGTGGCGAAGGGGAAGATCTCCTAAGAAGCTGCGGGCGGGCCCAGGGCAAGAGGGACGGACAGCCGCACCCCAGAGCCCGTGTTGTGCCTTCCCCGCAGACGTGGAGATGCGCGCACGCTGGTTTCCACGGACCAGAAACGCAGCGCTGTTTTCTTTAAAACATTTTTAATAGCTAAAGTAATACCTTCACTTGATTAGGGGAAAGAAAATCCAAAAGGAACAAAAGGGCAGAGTCAAAGTGAGGCTGGGGACGCCGGGGTGGCTCAGTCGGTGAAGCGTCTGCCTTCGGCTCAGGTCATGATCTCAGGGTCCTGGGATCGAGCCCTGCATCGGGCTCCCTGCTCCGCGGAGGGCCTGCTTCTCCCTCTGGTTCTCCCCCTGCTTGTCCTTCCTCCTCCCCCCCCCCCCCCCCCCCGCCGGCCGCTTTGTGAAATAAATAAGTAAATACATAAAATATTAAAAAAGAAAAAAAAAAGTAAGGCTGAGGCTGATTCCCCAGACCCTAAGCCCCCGGTTCTCCACCAGCCAGAAACCTTCCACGTGCACATCCATACACGTGTGACCGCATGTGCACGTGTGTCCGTGAGTGTGTACACGTGACCCTGTTGGTACATACACGGGACCGTGTGTGCATTTGGGAGCGTCCCGTCCTCTGCACACGGACTAGAGCAGACGGCACACGTGGTTTGCTGTGCCCTTGTCCACCTGGTGACGGGGGGCTCAGCCAGGCCCGTCCCTGTCGGGTCCCCGGACGGAGGCACACTCACCGTGGAGATGTCAACCCGGAAAGCCATGCCCGTGGAGGGAGGAGTCAAAGGCGCCGCACCCCTGAGCACAGCTCCAAGGGGACTGCTGACCGTCACGAGTGGCGGCAAATCCCTGTAATATTTGTTAAAAATCCCTTTTTTTTTTTTTTTAATAAGTCTTACCTTATTCTCATCCCAGACACTACTTTGGTGCGGGATAAGGGGAGCATTTCTGCCCCCGTATCCTGGGTGAGGAGCCAGGTGTTGAATGGTCTGCTGTGGCCCAGACCCCGGGGTGATGCCTGTCACAGCAAGACCGTCGCTGTCCGTGTCCCCCACTGGCCCACTGCTGGACACAAGGACACCAGAGCTTGGAGACCTTGCAGCCAGCATCCCGTGTGCCAGGGGAGGCACAGGCATGGAAAGGAAGACAGAGCCAGGGTCAGAGCCCAGCCAGGGGACATCGCCAGCCAGTCCTCGGGGGCGGGCTGTTTCCTAACTGCCTTCAGCCCTACTCACATGTCATACCCCACTGAGTGATCAGAAAGGGGCACTCTGGGGCTGAATTGTGTCCCCTAGGTTCCTCTGTTGAAGCCGCAAGCCTCGAGACCTCAGAATGTGGCCTCATGTGGACACAGAGCCTTTACAGAGGTCATGAAGGTAAACCGAGGCCACTAGGGTAGCCCTGACCCAGCAGGAGTGCGGTCTGTATACGACGAAGCGTTTAGGACACAGACACGTAGGGAGACCACCATGTGAGAGGCTGCGGGGGCCTGGAGAGGAGCCAGCCATGCACCTCCGAATCGCAGACTCCCTGCCTCTAGAGCCAGGAGACACAGGCTTCTGGTGTTTAAGCCCCACCTACCCACCCCAGCTCTCGGGTCCTTTGTGGTCGCAGCCACAGCTGAACTGCAGCGCAGACCAGGAGTCCCCAGCCTGACGCCTCGCCAGCCACGGCCCAAGCCCATCACACCGAGTATTCACGGAGATGGCGGAGCCGCCGGCCGGGCTGAGCACGCTGAGGGGCCGCTGACCCAGCGGGGCCGCGGATGCGGGACAGCACGAGCTGCACACGGGTCCGTGCAGGCACGTGTGCAGGGACCCCATCTTCTCTGTCTCGCTGCCGTGCTGGGTAGGGAGAGGCCCCAAACACCTCCATTCTGGTCTGCTGGGCCCGGCCAGCGGCCGGCCTGCCCGGCTGTCCCTGGTCCTCACAAGAACACCGCTTGGGCTGCGTGAGATCAGGCCGAGGGACCGACAGGAAAGTCCTTCTTGAGCCCAATGCATCCGTGTCAAGTGTGATTGTTCCTTTCACTTTGCTGGATGCTGCTTTAGTTTGTTGTTGTCGCAAGTGGCACCGTTTAAGGAGCGTGGACGGATGTCTGAGCTCCTCTTCCTGAAGGGCTGGAGGGAGCGGAGCTGCCGTCCTTCCTGTGTCCGAGAAGCAGGGCCCCCGGTGGCCTCCCCATCAGGGCAGAGCTCTGGGAGCCCCTCCTTGCCGCCCCCTTCCTGTCTGCTCGAATCGAGAGGGGCCAGGATGGCCATCTAGGCCCTTGGCTCTCAAAGCATGTCGTGGGCCAGCAGCACAGGTGTCCCAGAGCCCCGGCCTTGCCCAGACTGACTGTGTGCAGCTCTGCATGTGACCATGGCGCTCAGGCGGCCTCGGTGCGCCGGGAAGCTCGGGCCATGTGGCTCAGAGTCCTGAGGGTGACAGGTGTGGTGGGGACAAGCCTGTAGCTGTCCACGCTGCTGGGTCGTGGAGGAAGCCCGCCAGCAGTGCCTGGAGGACGGGCCATGGGGTGAGACTCTGGCTGAAAGGCTTGTCTTTAGGAACACGGTGTGTGATGGCCTGCAAAAAAGGCCTCCGTCCGCAGCCCCGAACGGCACGCAGAAGGCACCTTCCGGAGAGCCAGAGGCCCCCACCGTCCTGACGAGGCCCGAGGGCAGTGAGACGCCGCATTGCCCATTAGAGACCACGCTTCAGACCAGAGATCTCGTATCGACCTCCGAGATGACAGAGGCGCAGGCCGATCAAGGGCGCCCGGCGGCTCCCGGGACCTGTCCCGCGAGCAAGGCCTTCTGTTGCGGCCCACGGCTGACCCTGCTCGGAGCCATCGTCTTGCCCCTCCTCTGTGGCATTCTTTTCCTCACGCGATCTCTGACCTTCCCTCTGTTCTGCAGATCCGCAGTGGGCAGGTGCACAGGGCCAAGTGCGACTTGGCTCTTTGCGGCTGGAAGCCCCGGGGACATGCTCGCCTCCCGCAGCAGAGCCCGCGGTAAGACGGGCCGGAGGGGAGGCGGCGTTTGCTGCAGCAAATCCAGGTGCCTGGAGACAGATTCGCCACTTCCCACGGAAGGTGCTGCCTCTCCTTGCCTCGGCAGGGCCCCCGTCCCGAGACGACGGGTTCTGGCCAGCCGGTCCTGGGGAGGTCACTGTAGCTTAGCTGCCAAGCGGGGAGGTCATTAGGAAAGTCTCGAAGCGTTTAAGGAGACCACCTGGCCTCGCGGCCTAAGGACATGGTCCCCCTGGGTCTTTGCTGTCCCAACAATGCTGGGACAGTCTCCTCTGGCCTGGGAAGACCAGGTACAAATGTGAGAACTGATGGAGGCCAAACCCAACCCACGTCTATAGCAAGGAGACTATGACTCAGTCAACGTGGTTCCTATTAAAGAACATGTTTTTGTTGGGCTTGGTTTGGTTTCCCTCATTTAGGGACCCCGAGTCTTCATAAATCAACACGTTCATAAGCTACGTGTGTGAGAAAATGCTGCTTCTGCCGGAGGAACGGGACAGGCATGCGGCCACCCAACCCTGTCCCCTTCTAGCTCCCGCCCCGCAGTACCGCCGCCGGTCCGCCCATGCACACCGAGGCCCCGACCGCAGACCCGCTCTCCAGCGTCTGGGTCTGGCGTCCGCGTTCGCTGATGGCGGGCGTTCTGTGGAAATGTGGCATCCAGCCGACAGCTCCTCGACCTCGGGACATCCAGGGAATCAGCAACACGAACAAGTAACTCCGCTCGGTGCATTGCTGTATACGCCACATTTCTTCGGTTGGATTATCTTCTCGGGCCGTGGTCCTCAGCGTGGGTGACGAAGTCATTCTGATACACACTTCGTGGGTTTTGTTTGTGACTTGGCTCTCTCTGGCCAGCCCATGAAACCCACGGAGGCCCACCACAGAGAGACATTTCTAAAAATAAACTATGAGCCAAATCACTGAATGTCTCCGATGGCTTCCCCAAGGAGAGTGGACACCACAGGCTGCCCGGGTCCCAAGGCTCCTCAACACCCCAGGACTTTCTCCTTGTCACGGTGGAAGGACCGTGTATCCCGCAGATACATCATGGCGGCACAAGGCGCCACCACAACCTGGAGGCTGGTCCCAGCATGTTGCGGCTGTGACCGCCGGCCTCTGTCCTTCAGGACGCTCGCGTTCACCGGGGCCTCCGCCCATGTGTGCTGGAGTAGACAGACACAAGATCATTTTGAGATTATTTGGCTCCATTGGAACGGAATGAAGTTTTCACTATTTAAAAATTATGAATCCCAAGAGATAATATCAAATCTGTTCCTTCCTGATTCTCTGTGTATTTAGGTAAACATTATCTTGCTGTCAGTGAGTACCCAGACCGTAGCAGTTCACGTGTCTGAATCGAGAGTAAGAGAGACTCCCCACACGGCTGCTGAAGAGGAGAAATCCTGGTCCCCCGTTCTTCCGGGCCCCGGAGTCCTTGATTGAAGGTGCGACCAGCCTTCCAGGGAGCTCGGCGCCTGGGCCCTGCGATGGCGGAGGCCAAGCACAGTCGCTGGGCTCTGTCCCCCGAGTGCCACGCTGGGGACGGATGGCCAGGACACGTGGCCAGTTCTGACAGGCGGGCAAGGAGAAGGCGGGTCACGGCCGCACCAACGGGGGAGAGGATCGCAGGGCTCACGGCACCCACAGCGGCATCTGGTCACGTGGTCACTGCCTGTCGACCACCTGCTGCGCGCGAGCTCGTACCAGACGCGAGGGGGCGGCAGCAAACAAAGTTCGAGTGGTCCTTGTCCTCCCAGCCCGGGGCCACGGGGGGTTGGGGGCCCCGTCTGAAGTCACGCAGGGACCGTATCGGCCTCGGGTGGAGCCTCCCTTCGTGCTGGCGTCCCCAGGCCATCACCCTGTGTGTGTGGCCCGTGAGCCAACATTGGTTTTCATATTTTATAAGTTGCTGAAAAGAACCAAAAGAATCATATTTTGTGACACGTGAAAACGATGTGGAATTCAGGTACTGGTGTCCCCAATAAAGCCACACGCATCCACACGCGTCCTGTCCACGGCTGCTGCCCGGCTTCAGAAGCAGGCCCACGATCCTAAACCACCTGCCGTCTGGTTCTTTCCAGAAGCCACTCGCCCAGCCCCTCTTCCCAGGGGGTCTCGCTCCTGCTGTCCCCTCGCCCCTGCCCACGTGACGTGGTCCCTTCTCCACGGCCCCACCCCCAACATTGTTCTTCCCTTCCTGGATGCCGACAGCACTTCTCCCCTGGAGGATGGGGCCATGGTTCTAAAGATGGGTCACGCACACACACACGTGCACACACGGGCTCACACGCACACACACGCACACATGGGTTCACACGCACACATGTGTGCTTGCGTGCACACACAGTAAGCACACGGCATCGCCCCGAAAGGAGAGTAAAGCAGCTTTTACCCAGGCGTGCGATGACAAAGCCAGTGTGCAGCCCCGGGGGGCCTCTTGGTCCCTGCTCCTGCCCGTGCAGCCCGGTCGGCAGCCCCCGAGAGGGAGGGCTTTTGCTTAAGGTCACGAACCAGTCTCTCTGCTGAAGCCAGAAGACGGCCAGGTCTACCTGACGCTCTCGTCCTTCTCCGAGTGTCCGGGGCCAGAGGGAGCGACGCACTCCCTGCCTCCACCGGGTGCTCCTGGGACCTCCACGGTCCTCCCGAGGGCCAGACACGCCGTCTCCTCTGCTGTTCACACCCCCCACCCCCGACAGCACCGAGGAGGTGTCCCCAAAGTCCCTGTTTCTATGAAAATGAGTGTCCCAGAACCCAGTCTCCCGTCCTGGTGATCTTTGTCAAAGGCCCTCAACGCCCCCTTTCCTGCCGAAGGTTCCATGGCAGAACCCTGCGAACCCCGCCAGGCTCACAGCCGCAGGGCCCAGGAGAGCTGGCCTCCCTGCCGGGGGCGGCTCCGTGCCCACCGCCAGGCCTCGCCCCCTTCGTCCTGGGGGAGAAACAGTGGCAATCCGCTAAATTCCTCCCCATTATCCCTCCATTCTTTACCCGATTTGTGGATTCCAACAACCCTTATTCAGAGGAATAAGGAGCAATTAACAGGACTAGGGATTTATTAAGGATAAGTCATGCAGACAGTTTTGACAGCTTGTTTGGAGTGTGACAGAATTACGAAATGCATTATGTATTTAGACTTTTGTGCGGCGTCTGAGACCAGGCTTGTGAAATTATTCGTGCCAAATGGTCTGAACCCGCCTGAATGAGAACAGTCTCAGGTCCCAGAAATGAACTCAAACACCAGAGACCGGGGGAAATGGCACTGGGCCGTACTCCCGGACGGGGGTGGGGGGAGGGGCAGTGTTTCCTGCCATCAGGGGGGGTCCGTGTTAGGGTCTGTTTCCCTGGGAGTGGGGGGTGGGAGGGTCCAGCCCAGCCAGGTGGCCCCGGCCAGCAGCTGCTTCGTAGACAGCCAGCACGGGGAGGGCTGCAGAGGGACGCCACCCACCCTCCCAGCACCCCCGTCGCCTGAGACGGCCTGGCAGATGACGGGGCGGAGAGGATCAGCGCACCCAGCCTCACAGAATCAGAAAGACAGCAGGAAGGCCCCGGGTCATCAACTCTAAAGCCTGTTGTGGGTCTCACTGTGTCCCCCCAAAAAAGACATGTTCTGGTCCAAACCCCTGGTGCCTGTGAACGCAGTCTTATTTCAGCAGGGCCTTTGCAGGTATAATTAGCTCAGATGAGGTCATGGTCCCTTAGGATTGGTTCTGTCCTGATATGACTTGTGTCCTTATAAGCCTTGGAGAGGACCCGGACATCGAGGGGGGGACCGCCACGTGCGCAGAAGCTAGGTGAGACAGGGAACCTGTGTTTCCTGAGTGCTCCAGAAAGAACCAGGCCTGCCGACACCTCGGTTAGGACGTCGGGCCTCCTGAGCAGTAAGGAATCCGGTTTCTGTTTCAGCCGACCTGTCCGTAGTGTCATCAGGCAACCCCAGGAGACTCGCAAGTCCGCTGGCAGGCACAAAAAACTGATGGGGGGGGGGGTCCCAACGGCCTGGCCCCTCCAAGCTGCGGTGGAGCTGTGAACGTGCCCGTAGGCCATGTGCGGCCAGAGGAAGGCTTCCCACCGCTCCGGCCCCGGGGAAGACCTAGGTGGAAGACTTGGGTGGGCTGGGAAGCCGCACGTACTACCACACCTTTGGTTTGTTCTGATGGAAAGAAGCCTGCGTGGCTGGCATCTGGCTCATCATCCCTGTTCTGCGTTAAGCGGCTACAATCTCATTCCCTCCCATCGCTGTATGCCATCAGATAATGATTGTTTTTAATCTGTTGGGAGTTTGGGGTCATCTGTTTTACCTCTTCTCCCTGAGGACGGTTTCGCACTTAATCCACGTACAGGCCCGAACGCTAGAGCTGCTGTTCTCACCCTTCGCCAGAACATTCTGGTTAATCGGAACACAGTGCCTCTGCCCCTGCAATGGTGACCGTGGCCAGAGCCCAGGTCTTCCCGGGCAGCGGTGATCCCAGCAGAGTGTGTGTGCGAGCGCAGGAGGAGGGCGGTGCTGGACGCAGGGACTGGTCACAGGCTCGCTTCCAGGACTGGCTGTGGGAAGCTGCCCTCCGGGGACGCAGGGCGGACCCGAGCACAGAGCTGCAGCCCCCGAGTCTCGTCTAGAAACTCTCATCCGGGGACTCTCTCTGTCCGCGCACCTGTCCACGGACACGTATCCCCAAGTGAACGACTCTGGATGTTAACAGGTGACGAATAGTCTTTTCCCCTGACATTCTGTCCCTCTTCTGGAGTCTTCACAAAAGAGCGCAAATCGTCCCCAAACACGTCGCAGAACCAACAGAGAAGTGGCCCATCCCTGAGCAGACGTCCACGCTTCTGTTCTTCTGTTTCGCAGACACGGAGAGCCCCGAAGCAGATCCTGTCCCCCAGGTGCGGGGCGTGGGGTGACAGGGGTCCGGTCCCGGGCAGAGGCGCGCGACGGCGTAGCAACAACGGGAACGAAAGGTGGGAAGTAGCAGGAGCTCCGAAGGAGCCATTGAGATCCTCCTGATGTTAGGACTGCGTGAGGGAAAGTCCGCGTTTCGGTCTCTGATGAATTCATCTTCATGAAGAGCTGACGAGGTGTCCCCCGAGCCCCGGGAGGAGGGCCATGGCTCGCTCCCTCACGGAGACCTTCGCCCGCTGGAAGAGGAAGCTGGACCACACACACGCCACGTCCAAAGCCACGCTCTGCACGGAGGCAGCGCTTAAACCCACGAGCCCAGACCATCGGGAGAAAATTCAGAAAACTGTTGGTATGACGGAGCGTGGGGAGGCCGCCTTCGACAAAGAGAAGCCCCAGCCGTCCGGAGTCAAGGCTGTCCGTGCGTCAAAGGGGACGCGGCCGGCCACCCACACCCCGTGACCAGGGACACGCGGGCACACTGCGGAGGGAGGACAAGAGGTCCTGACCCCGTCCGTCGAGCTGTGAAATGATCATGATGTGAGACTCAAGCCAACAGGAAGTGGGTCAAGGGCACACACCCCCGGGCTCGCGGGAAATCTAACGGGACGGCGCGCTGCCGACAGCCGCAGCCCTTCGCTCGGAACCCGGGACGGCAAAGCTGAGGAGGGGGAAGGCCGCCGTTCGCTGCTGAGATCCCTAAAACTGAAGACCGGTGTGACCGCCGGCTCACACACCGCGGGCGGGGGCCACACAAGCAAGCTTCACGGAGAATAACCCCGTGACGTGGCTCGGGCGAACGCACACACGGTGGGACCCCCGCCCTTTGAAAGGGGACGGGGTCAGGACCTGTGGGACACACGCCCACCATGCAGGGCAGGCCCCCAGGAGGCTGGCTGCCACGCTGCTGCAGGGTCCCACAGCGCACCACGGACACATCCTTCCGTGGGACTATCAGCTTGGAGGGGGGTGGACAGACACAGACCCAGACGGGCGGGGCCTCTGTCCCCTGGGCTGGAAGGGTCCTGATGCATCGTCACTGGGGGTGTCCTAGCCTGCTCTGCCTGCCCTGTCCGGGGCCACAGGCAACAGGAACGCACTTCCCGCGGTTCTGGAGGCTGGAGCCCAGGATGGAGGTGCCGGCGGGTTAGGTTCCCGGTGAGGAGCGTCCTGCTGGCTGGCTCTCTGCTCTCACTCGGCAGACACAGAGTTCTGGAACCTTCTTCTCTTCTCATGACCACCCCAGTCCCATCCGTCAGATCAAGGCCCTGCCCTTGGGGCCTCCTTGAACCTGACTCACTTCCAAAGAGTCCCACATCCAACGTGCTCGCGTCGGGGGCTGGCCTCCGACATACGGATGGGGACGCAGTTCAGTCTAGAGCGCGAGGAAATCAGTGAAACTGCACATTTGAGTTTATTTAACATTTCCACTTTCTTCAGAGGGATCTATATAACATGAGTACTTTAAACTGACAAAAAGACAAAAAGAAAAAATACTGAACGTGTGGATGTTTCTGGGAGTTTAGGTGAGCATGGGGAAGGCTGGCGGGGCTCTCTGACCGCTGGCCATCCGCGTGGACGGGAAGGTGGGTTACACGGTCGTCGGCATGGTTCCAGCTCAGATCACTGCGTGTTACTCGGGTAATATAAAATTTTTAATGAAAAAAAAAATGAGAAAGCCCAAAGTGGAGTCTTCAAACACCAGTATCCCAGTTCCGACTTCTCACCCGAGAGCCGCTCGCAGCCCAGCAGGCGCCCCCGCCCACGGTCAGCCCACTGCCGGGGGGACCCCAGGAGCCTACAGAGACCCAGCCTTCGAGGGACATCGCCTGAGCCCCCCATCAGAACTCGAGCCCTCCTGATGCGTCAGGACGGCCGAGAGCTGCCTGGCGAACCAGATGATCCGGTTCGTGAAATCAAGGAGCCTCACAATATTAGAGATGATCCTTAATTCCACATTTTCCTACAGAAGGGAGAGCAGAGCTCTCCAGACAGGCCCAAACTCTAACAATTCAACATGGCTGCAGAGGCTCCCTCACTCTGATGTTTCCGGAAAGTTCACAGAGAAAGACATGAGAAGGGTCCAAAGAGCCTAATTATTTCTTCACTCGACTTAGACAATGCGCAGGAGAGTAAGACCCTCTTAGTATAAAATTTAAAGTCTCTCAGTCAGAGCTTTGACGGCGCCAACGCTTCCCCTCACGGCTTTCCCCTCCCCTTCCCGGTGTGGGACGGCCGAGGGGCTGGTCCCTGCCCCACACCGGCCAGGTCTCAGGCAGCTGGGTGGTGGCAGCCCCGGTCACAGGTCACCGTCCCTTCTCTGTCCCACACTAAGCTCTGCTGGGGGGATGGGCTGTGGTCACCAATGTGCGGGTCACATGGAAACTGGAGAGAAGGGACATTCGGGTCGAGCACTGAATTCGACTGTCCACGCTGCGCCAGGCGGCCCCTCGTCTAGAGCCAAACTCCAAAGAAGGGCAGCTCGTCCGTATGTCCTTCCAAAGGCATCCCGAGGCTCCCATTTTTCTCCAAACGTGTGGCATCTTGATCTCTTAAAAGTGTCTCTGTTGTTAGAGACCTGGTTGCGGACCCAGACCGTCCACCTGTATGGGGAACGAGGCCCCGGCGGTGAGCACTGGGCTTGACGGCTTGACGGGAGGCCACTGGGGGGCGGTGGACACGCAGAGGACATGCTGGGCGGAGGGATGACTGGGCCCGACGGGCCGATCTGCAGATCTCGCAGAGAAACCAGACACAGCTGTTGATCGGAAATCTCGCGGCACGACTGTTGGCTCGTGGTCTTGTTCTGTTTGTTCTTCACATTGTGCCAAGCCTCCGATCTCTCTCCCCTGCGGGATGCCACACTTCGCCCCCGCCGTGCTCCGGCCCTGCTTGCTGGCACCCCCCATCCCTGCCTCTCTGCCTGAGGCCACCTCCCCTCTGCGTCTCTCTGTGTCCCTGCCGGCCTTCGGGGGGACTGCAGTCCTCGGACTGGGCTTACCTCAGTGCGAGATGGCCCGTCCCCACTGAGAACATCTCTGAAGATCGTGTTTAAAGACAAGGTCACATTCTGAAGCTCCGAGCAGACGTGGATTTGGGGGCACTGTCGCCCCAGACCTGGGTACATCAACTCCTCAGTTTCCTACTACACATCCCCCTCTCCCGAACGGATCTGACCCCGGCCCAGGTCCAGAGCAGCAGGAAGGGCCTTGCGACCCTAAAACCACGATGCGTGTCGAGCAGAGCCTTCTTTGTGCAGTTAGAGGCAGGACTTTCCCCAAACGCTGGGGTTCCCCATCTGAGGAAAGCAAACACCTGGGCTCTGTAGAACGTGGCTTCTCCCCCTCAGCGCCGCTGGTCTTTAAGACCGGAGACCCCTCCGTCGTGGGGCCTCTCCTGTGCTTTGAAGGCGTCCAACAACACTCGGCTCTGCCCACTGGAAGCCAGGAGCACCTCCTCTCCCCGGGCTCTACGTGTCCGCGGGGGATTGTAAGGCCCCTGAGTCACTGCTCCTCAGAGTGGCATCCGGGCTGAACTCTAGGGCGCTTAGTCTTGGCACCCTTGGCCCGTACGCCCAGGCCAGTCCCACCCCCTGGGCTCAGAGCGCACGCCTGCGGCGGGGAGGCGGGGAAAGGTGCGGGCAGGGCTCCGTGGCCCGCACGCCCCGCAACCTGTGGGACCCTTTCCTTGTTAGCAGACTTCTTGCTGTAGATCAGCGCTTTACAAGAGAAACAACTGGGTCATAGCACGCCAAAATTCTTGACCATTAATGTCTGCCTCCGATGCTCAGTGTTTACTTTTTAAACTTGAAACTTGAGGAAGAGCGTCCATGTCGGACAAGCCTCTGGTGCTTAATACTAAGCTAAATGACAGAATTTCTTTCCCTCAATGCTGTTTGACTCTAGCACGTGGGTCATTACACTAGTCCTGGCATTTAAGTCCGGGAGACTCAGAGAACGCTGAGCGGGTCTGCACATTGTTGGGAAATAGGGCAGGAGCTGGTGGGCCCCACGAGGGACTGCCCAGCACACGACGGGGCTGGGGTGGGGCAGCCTTCCACCGAGCGGGCCATCCTGCCCGGCTCATCTCCCTGTGGGTCAGCATCCGGGCACCTCCTAGTCAGACAGAGCTGTGCCCGAAGACACACAGACCATGCTCAGAGATGGGATAATTCCTTCTTGGTATTTCCGTTGCCCTGAGAGCTGCTCCACCAAGCACTGGGGAGCTCTGCCAGCCCATAGCCGCACACAGTCCAGCCGCAGGAAACCCCAGGCGGGGCGTCAGGCTCAGTGGAGACAGCTAAAGGGACAGAGTTCCAGGGAAACACCTCGGAAACGGGGAAGGGGGATTTTGCCTCGTCGGTTGCCTGGACGTTTAAGCCTTGAGCCCCTGAACACCAGCACCCAGGGAGGTCCAGAAGCATTAGAAAGGACCTCAGCCAAAAGGGGTCCCCTCCTTGCTGTCAATTGCCCTGACCCTCACTGCCCATTTTGCGTTAAGTGTGACAACCAAGCCAGCCTGGGTTCCAGATGCCGGTTTGATCACGTAATAGAATATGTGTGGACACCAGCTCAAAATAGTTGACTTAGATCGGATGGCTAGTAGGATGCTCTGTAAGGGAAAGGGATCCTGATGTTTGCTTGTTTATTACTTACAGTGGGCTCTGCACCCAGCATGGAGCCCAACGTGGGGCTCGAACTCATGACCCTGACTGAGATCAAGACCTGAGTTGAAATCCAGAGCAGGACATGCAACCGACTGAGCCACCCAGGCGCCTGAACCTGACATTCAGAGAGGAAAAAAACTGGGTTCTGCAAGTTCAGCTTGATTTTTCAAGCCAGTTTCTTAATAGCGAAAGTTCAGTCTCTTGTGCTTGTCCAAGAGACGTATCTGCAGACAGTCCTGAGGCTGTTTCTTTCCCAGGGTCGTTGTCTTTTTATACGATTCTTTGAAAGTGATTCCTCGCCATTTTGGAACGAGGACACCTTTCTACAGCATTCTTTATTTTATATCGCCTGCCGTCTCCTCCCAGAAATGTTGCCTGGAGTTTTCTTAAATCAAACCCAACGGAGAAGAGCTTGCATTGGGAACGCCCACGATTCCCCTTCCAAAATGAGCCCACATGGCACAATGAGAAGCTTGCCACCTGGACGGGGTACCTGTCAGCCTGGCCGCAGGCCTGGGCTGTGGCTTGCCCCGCCCACGGGCCTCTCTGGCCCCTGGGGAATGTTATGAACAAAGTTTGTCTCGCAAACCAGACCCAAGAGCTCACGCCGTCCGTCTAGAGTCAGGGAACAAGATAGGGAACGGCGTCTCCCACGCATACGCTCTCCAAGCTGCTCGCTTCCAGGCAAGCGGAGGGGCGTGTCTCCGGGGACTTCTCTCGCCACTGGAGAAACGGGGAGTTCACCAGACGGAGCTCACCCGCCGCGGTGACCGGAATCTTCGTACACCCCGGGCAGGTAAGTGCACAGCAGGTTTCCTACGGCGTGGCCCCTCCGCGGTCACCCCGGCCCCCTGAGCCCCGGACGGAGGAGGGCAGGCTTCTTCCCAGCCCCCGGCCAGGCCCCACCCAGGGACGCTGGGAGCAGGGAACAGGCCAGTGTGCGGCAGTTCAGAGCCTCTGGCCTGTCGGCCGGCGGACAGTGGAGCTGCTCTGCGCGCCGCCCTGGAGACCGCTGACGAGAGCAGGAGGGAAAACAGGGGGTCGGTGCCATCGCCCCGAAGATTCCCAGAGCAATGTAAGGTTCCAGTCCACTTCCCTCCTCCCCGGTTTGGGTGAATGTGAGAGGCTGGAGGAGGTCACCCAGCTCCCGGCGGGCCACGAGGCCTGGGATGAACGGGAATGGCGAAGACCCTGTGCGCCCACCCGGCGTCCGGGAGTCGCCAGGATTCCGACGGATCTTCCCACGGTCCTCGCCCAGTTTGAAACCCCGGAGCGGTGCCAGACGCCATCCGGCCTGAATCCCACCTGCCCGCGGTGCCAGGCGAGGCGTGGGGAGACCCGAGCACCCGCCCAGGAAGCGGTCTCGGGGGCTGCAGGCCGCCCTGTCCCCACGGAGGTCTGTGTGCGGCAGCCCGGGCGGCTGTCCTCCACGTGCCCGCCCACGGGGCCAGCGCTTGGATGCTGGACCCTTGGTTGCGACAGCGCAGGATTAAAACAATCTCCTTCCCTTTTAATTTTGCATCCTCCTCCGCCCCCCATCCCTGGAGACCAGGAGTGTCTGATCCCGGTTCCGGGCGAGGAGGGTCGGCCGGGGCGGGTCGCCCTGGGGAGAGGGCCCCCTGCTGGCCCGTCCCGGAACAGCACCAGCGCCTGCGAACTGTGGGCTGGAGAAAGGGGTCTTTGCCCCACTCCGGGGCCACAACTGTCCCGGCGGCCTGAGGGCTCCCCTTTGGGTCCCAGCCAGGCCAGCCCGCCCTCCTAGACCACGCGACCGAGTCTCACGCTCTCTGCTCTGTGACAAACTGCCCCGCGCTAACGCATGTGTGCGGTGTGTACACACGCACCTGCACAATCACACACGTGTGCACACACAGCCTCCAACGCTTGCCCTGTCCCCCCGCTTGCATTTCACCCTGGCCTCCCTGGAGACCTGCCAGGCTGAGAAGGAACCAGTTGTCTGCTGGGGTTCTTTCCGTCTCGGTGGGGCAGGCAATGGCATTGACCCAGGGGCAGCCCCGGGACAGGTCCTGGGCAACTTGGAGGTGGGGGCGAGGAGGGGCTGCGTGAGACGGGGAGGGGTGGAGGAGGACCCAGCGGTTCCGCAGGACACGGAAGGCCTCCAGCTGCACGGAGGCACAGGGATCCCAGACTCCGGGCTGCTTCGTGAGCGACAGAAACAGGGAGCAGGATCAGGCACCTTCAACCCTTGCCCGCTGGCGCTCGGCGTCTGGAGGAGGGGGCGGTGGAGCAAGTCACCTTTCCATGATGTGGTTGAAAAAGGCTGGTGCGGAGGAGGTGGGTACTTTCTGGGTCAGGACTATTCTCCGGAAGGGGGCGAAGGGAGCTGGAGGCTACCCTGGCTAATGAGGGAGCCAAGGAGGAGCCCGAGAGGTGGTGGGACATGTGGCAGGAGGGAGAGAGCCTGGACGAGGCTCCTCCCACCCCAGGACAGGCACAGACCCAGGACGGGCAGACCGACCCAGGAGCCTGCCCCAGTTCCCGAAGGCAGTTCCACACCCCCAGGCCGGCTGCACCGACTCTCCCCAGCAACGCGCGCTGGCGCCCCCGCACGTCATCCAGTAGCAAATGCGGGTTTTCTGCCCCTTGCGGGCTTCTCGGCAGCCCTTCCCCTGCCTCCAGGGAGGTCCGTGCTGCAGGGCCAAGACCCCGGGTCAACCTCCCTGGCCAGCGTGGGGCCCCTGGGAGGGGAGAGCCCCAGCACCCGAGGGAGTTTTCCAAAGATGGGGAGAGGCCAGAGCCGAGGTTCAAGGTCACAGGAACGACGAAGGTGCCCCGGGTCAAAGAAGGAACTTGGGCTTCATGGAACCCATGGGAGTGAGGCGAGAAGGTGTCCGGAGGACGTGAGAGCCGCCGACGTGCAGAGCACAGAGCCCGAGGACCGTGGCACCGACGGGCTCCCTGCTCACGGCCAGGCCGCCGCTCTGCTCGGGAAGCCAGCGGGCTGGGCAGGGGAGGTTGGCGCATGGCCCCAGCCCGCCGCCTCCACCGGGCACCGGGGGGCCGGACGGCTCGGCCTTCCTGGCAGCTGGGGTTCTTTCTGGGACAGAGGATTTGCCCATTGGACGCATTCCCGTGCGACTGGGGAGATGGGGGAGGGGAGGCCATCTCTCTGCGGCTTGTTCCGCTCCGACCAGCCACCAGCGTGTCTGCAGCCCCCCCACCCCAAGCTTCCGGAGTGGTTCCTGGCACCCCGGCATGGGAACCATAGTAAGACGGGGCCGGGGGTGAGGGCGTCCATTTTCTTCCTTCTGTAGCAGCGGACCCGGCAGGCAGGTCCCAGCTGCAAGGGCAGCAGCCACAGTCGCTTGCTGGGCCTGAGTCACAGCTCGGGACAGTCCCCCTGAACCCAGCAGGGCCGCTGGGCTGTGGCCTCTGGACTCTCCCTTCTGCTGTGGGCTGCTCCCTGGCGGTCTGGGTGTGAAAGCATCTAAAAGTATCTAAAAGCATCTAAAAGCCTCCATCAAATTCCTTCCTGTTTTAAACAGCAAAGGAGTTCTTACTCTCTGTGGAGCCCTGACTGCCGGACGTTTGCTAGAAGACCTGGCCGCAGGCCAGAAACCCGGGGGGGTTAGAGTGCAGCCCGGGCTGGTCTCCCCTGGCCGTGTTACCAGGTAAGCCTGTGGGGCTAGCGAGTGGTTCCGCTTGCCCTGGGAGGCTGTCGAGTCTCGGGCGGCTCTGAACTCGAGCTCTAGGGTGCTGGTCTGTGGGAACCCCGCTCACGCACACCGAGCTCTGGGATGCACACCGTGTCACCAGTGCAACGGCAAAATGGCCACCGTCTCTTTCTCCTCCTGGACACACAGCTGAGCCGTTTCCAGCCCGTCTTGCAGCTGGGTGAGGACATGTGACATCCCAGCCATGGCATGTGGGCAAAAGTAAGGTTCCCCATTCTTCATGTGGTCTGCCCAGAAAACCTCCCCAAGTACTCCTCCTGCCCCACCATCCTGCCGCACAGCGAGAACTCTAGGGACAGTGAGTGACCAGGACTCTGGGTGGGGCTGACTCCCTGCCGACCTGCAGGGGGGCCCGGCGTGAGCAAGGACTAGGCTCATGGTGGCATGGGACACTAAAGAATTATGTTGGCGAAACCTTGAGTAGTGGCGGTTCTCTTTTACAAAAAAGTAGAGAAGTCAAATAAAAGATGATATACAATTAAAGTCACCAGACGGATTTTTCTCACAAGCGCACAGAACCCCAACTGTTCGGTCTCAAGGACTAGATTTCACTCCTCTCACTCCCGGGAGGGAGGGAAGACGAAGAGGGTAAGCGGACTGTCCGCGTTATCTCGGACCAAACACTCTAACTTAACCTGCCCGTTTCCCGGAACAAGGGTGGGAGAGGGGAGACCTGCGTCCCAGGGGAGGTTCTTGGTCGCCAGGACTACAGGGAGAAGACGGAGCCAGACCAGACAGAGCTTAAAAGCCACCGAGTCCAAGCCACCCAGTCCAACCCTGCCTTCCCGGGACTCTCACAAGGTCCAGGCGACAAGTGCATGCCGACTGTGTCACTCATAGGCAGGTATGAGTCCCAGGAACAGGCACTGAACAAATCAGGAGAAAGCCACAGTGTAGCTTTATGTCAAGTACTTTGTAAAACAGAAAACCACGAATGTGTGCGTGTCTTTCCCACTAGACAATGCTACATTTTAGCATTAGAATTCTTGAAATGACATGGAATTCTTTTGCTTTCTCAAACAAACAAACAAACAAACAAACAAACCACCCCAAAACCCACACTTTGTGTTTTTTAATTACAGTGATAATGTGTTCAGTATGGAAAAAAATTTAAAAGACAAGCAAAAAGAGAAGACAGTCACAGTAGTACCCAAAGGTAAGTGTGCCCACCTTTATGAAGTATAATCTGGAAGCTTTCTGCCCACAACGTACGTGTAATACATAGGGTCGCCTGTACAAACTGGTTCATAACCTCTTTTTTTGCACTGAAAAACACCTTTCTGCTTTGGTTTTTGGGATTTGCTTTTTGTTTTGCTTTTTTATGGTTGGTGATCTACAGTTTCCGAAGACATTTTTATTCACGATTGCTATCAAAGTAACGCTTATTAAAATGTTGTCTATGGGCTGACAATGTCCACGGACCACCTTAGGGGTGATCCCCCAGATTCCCGCTAACTCGGTAGAGTTCCCGGCCCTGCAATCCAGCCGCACACCATTGCCTCCCCCTTGCTGACCAGGAAATGCAAGGAAGAACCCCCAACCGGCCCCTGCCCCATCTCCAGGCTCTTGCACCACACCGGGGTTCTGGCCGGCTGCTTGTCTGCCCCCCCAACTCCCGACCCCTGTCCCCTGAGTGCTCCTCGCTTGGGACCACACGCTCCCGTGGGCAGACCCCGCCCCTGTTGCCCGTCCTGTGCTCAAGCAGGCTCCCTCGGGAGACCTGAGTCAGGGTCTCCAGCAATGGAGACTCCCAGTGGGCAGGTTCCCTTGCCCAGAGAGGGGTTTAGCTGTGGGTCTTGAGGACTCTCCTGACCCTACCCAGGAAAAAAGTGCTTTGGGGATGGAGGTGGGGCTTCAGGACAAATTTCCTGTGTGTGTGTGTGTGTGTGTGTGTGTGTGTGTGTGTGTAAGATTTTGTTTATTTGAGAGAGAGAAAGCATGGGTGTGGGGAGCGGCGGGGGCGGAGGGAGACGGAGAAGCAGGTTCCTTGTTGAACAGGGAGCCTACCATGGGACTCTAAGACCACGACCTGAGCCAAAGTCAGATGCTTAAGCAACTGAGCCTCCCAGACACCCCCCACCTTTTTTTTTTTTTTTTTTTAGGTAGCAAAGAGAAGTGATAATATAAGGCTCCCAAGCAGGCAGGGGACCCAAGAGGGTTAAAAGAAGAACAGGATACAAAGCTTTCCCTTTCCCGCTCTGAGTCTTGTAATGAAGGTTTCGTATGTCAGTGTGGTGGACCAAATCATCGGCTCTTGGTGATTGAACCCTGACCCAGCCCCCTCCCCTCCCCAGGGGATCCGGGTAGGACTGAGAGTTCAACCCCAAGGGTCACTTCATTAGCATCAGCTCTCATCCCAGTCACTCAGGACACCCCGAGGGGCTCCAGAGCTGTGTGCCGGGAATGGAAGATAAAGAACACATGTTCCGTCTTCTGGTTATCCCGCGATCCGGGTGTCACTTCCTCCAGGTGAGAACTTGTCTACACCACATTCAGCACAGGCTGAACTTGCACCTGGATCCTGACGCAGGATCATCGTATGGGGACACAGCCACTGGGGCTGCCACTGGGCTGGGGAGACATCAGTCCCGCCCCAGCTGCCCAGCACCCTTGGCCTAGGAACTGGATAGACCACCAGCTCCCAGCCGGGTCCGCCGTGGTGTCTGGTTTCAGACAAGTCCTGGCGGGTTCTGCAGAGGGAGTCAGGAGTTACTGCAGCACTGTTTGGGTGTTAATAATCTTCCCAGATGAAATATCTTTAGGCTACTGTCCCATGCTGAGACCAGCCATCTGCTATGGTGGCTTTTGTTTTTTGGACATGACCCACTTCTTGCATTGCAGCTCATTAAGTGGTGCCACAAGATAGCATTTCTTTTGTATTTTGTATTTTGTATTTTGATATTTTGTATTTTGACATGCAGGTTTCCCCCCCACCACACCTGCAGGGGGCAGGCTATAGTCTGAAAATTACCTAGGGACTAAATTCCCCTCTGCCTCCTAGCCAGCCTATTACAAAGGCCCGTGCCTCTCATCTCAATAGCAAACAGGGCCCCACATACAGTTGTGCCGGTTGTGCACTGCACAACTCCATGATGCTGGGGTAACCTTGTGTTATGCAGGAGATAATAGGACAGGGTTCTTTAATTGATAGCAAATGATGTGAAATCTAAGTTGACTTACCAGCAAGTTAAATTAATACCAATTTGCCAAAATTCAGGGAATCACTAAAGCTTTCTGAGCCTCAACCATATTTCTAAAATGAAGCTAATTAGGGGTGCCTGCTTGGCTAAGTCAGTAGAGCATGCAACTCTCGATCTCAGGGTTGCGAGTTCAAGTCCTGTGTTGGGTGTAGAAATTACTTAGAAAAAAAAGAAAATGAAGCTAATTAAAGTGGTCTTATCTACCTTCCAGAGTTGTTAAAAGAATCCACCAAAAAGGCATTACTTCTAGTCTACACCACCATGGTTACTGATGGATGGCTGTGCTGTTTGAACTTCCAAAATTTAGAGAACTCTGCATATTCTCACTCAGTCGAGCCAAAGGAGGCCTTCGTGTTCCGCATTTTCAGCTACTGATCGTACGTGAGACAGATACGTCCTGGGCCCCGCCAGCTAGAAGCACAGGGACCTGGAGCTCCTGTGTCCAGTGGACGGAGTGTACGTCTTCATACTGCTGCTTCTGGACTCTGGGTCTGCAGCACAAGAGTAGAAATTCACTTACAGGGGCGCCTGGGTGGCTCATGGGTTAAGCCTCTGCCTTCGGCTTGGGTCATGATCTCAGGGTCCTGGGATCGAGTCCCACATCGGGCTCTCTGCTCAGCAGGGAGCCTGCTTCCCCCCACCCTCTCTGCCTGCCTCTCTGCCTGCCTGTGATCTTTCTCTCTCTGTGTCAAATAAATAAAATCTTTAAAAATTTTTAGAAATTCACTTACACCCCATTCCCGCAGGTCTGGCCGTTGTCCTTTGCAGGAGAGGAGGAGACACACTTGCTTAAAAAACAAACATTAAATGACTGCCTCCGAATTGCTCTGGGCTGTGCTGCTCGCCGTGTTCCTACACCTGCTGCCATTTCATGTTGAAAACGAGGAAGAGGGCGCCCAGGACCTGATGCCACCTGTCTCTCACTGCAGGGATGTGGCTTTGACACAAGGCAGGGGAGGTGTCGGGCGGGGATAGACCGCTCGCATGCAGCACCGGGCACTGTGGGGAGGGCTCTGCACACCCTCTGTCCCCCCTCAGCTGCAGAGACATGGCCCGGCGAGATGGGGATAAGCCTGTGCCTTTCCTTAGACAACGTCAAGACAAACGTGGCTGTGGGTGAACTCAGTGTCTCCATTTAGAAGGAGGAGACAGGAGGACGTTCCCAGCAAAGCCTCGTCAGTCTTTGGGCAGTGGTGGCCCGCGGGCTGTACGTCCATCTGTCGTGGGGGCTGTCTCTAACATCGGACACCGAAGACCTGCGAGCTACCCGGAAGGTCATGGCTGTTGGAGCAGAAGACACCGTTCCTCACACCCCCGCTGCACGTGCCATCCCCCCGCAGGCTGCTGGCCTGTGCAGCAACCGTGTGTCAGCCTGGCCTCATCACCACTCGGAGAAGTGGGGGTGTCCGCTCCCAGGCTCTGGCCGGGTGGAGAGCTGGCGGGGGCTCCCGCCTCCATCCGAGAGCACCCACACTTCCACACTCGGATCTGTGAGCATGACTCAAAGGAAACTGGAGGCTCATGGAGGGACAGTGTGTCCCGAAGGCTGCCTCCAGCGGCCACGTGCTCCCCTAGGCATGGGAGCAGAAGGGGCAGAGCTCTGGGGAGTGGGAACAGCCAAGAAAAGCGTGCTCTCCGGGAGCAGCTTGGGCCTAACTCTACTGGGGACCTCCTCGACGCTGTGCCCGGCACACCTGACAAGTGCTCTGAAGACCCCCAGGAGGGCCGAAACCCCCATCCCTGGGGCTGCTCCGTGGGGGGTAGCCCTTCTTGCTGTCGGGAAAAACTCTCCGGCCGCGAGCAGGTCTTGCTGGAAGTCTGCATCTGCTACGCAGCGCCCCCCCCCCCACTCCCCTAACCCTGCCCCACCAGAGTCCTACCCAGTCCTCCAAGGGACAGCTCTCGCGGTGTCACCTCCCAGCATCCTACTGGTGGCCACATCGGCAGCCACGTCTGGTAGTCTGTGGCTCTAGCAAGTGGCCCCAGAGGCAGGCCAGCCCTGGCTCATATGTGCGTGGAACTGAGGGAGGGAAGATGGAAGCAAGAGCTCAGCACGAGGCCAGCCGGGAGCCTGCGAGGGACAGGGAGACGGCCCAGCCCACCGAACACACCGGGGCCGGCAGGGGCACAGCCTGGCAAGCACGCAGGGACAGGCCAGCTGTGGCCACAACTCAGGGTTTCCCCCTCACTGTCCTCTAATCTTCTCACCGAGGGAGGCCCGGCCCAGAGCAGCGGGGGCCCACGTGCCTCCTGTCCACACCGCCCTCCCCAGGCCAGCCCAGCACCAGGCTGGACACAGAGGGAAGAGCCTGGTGCGGACACGGGCCAGCTCCTGCATTTATCCTCCACGCTGTGCTCCCCGGTCCCCCTCGGAACCCAGACTCTCTCAGGGGGCGCTCCCGCCAGTGCTCTGAGGAAGGACCCTGGGGAGGATGTGCCTCGCTCCCTCGGCTCTGAGGACACAGCCTGCACGTTAGTGTTTCCCTTTATCCTTGGAGAAACACAGAACGAGAAGGGGGAAGAAAAAGCAGAAAAATGCGGCGTCGCCTCTCTGGCTGGCCACGTCCCTGTGGCCCAGGAGCGGCCCGGGCGTCCGAAGCTGCTCCCGGCCCAGGCTCCCTCCTGCAGCTTCCTGCTAGGCACTTGCTCTGTTCTCTGCCGAATGCCAAGCCGAGAAGGCGCCTCCTGCGCGCTCACAGCAGGACAGAGAAACGCCTCTGGAGCCACACGAGGCGAGAACCGGCTGGCCCCCATCCAAGACGGACGTGTGAAGGGCCTGACTTCACGCCGCGAGGCTCCCTGCATTTCTAGTTTGGCCGGGCCGCCTGCCGCCCAAGGAAACCACGCCACGGGGTTTGATCACGGCAGGGAGGGCTTTCTGAGTTGGAGGATGCAGGACGTCCTAGCAGCTTCCTGGGGAAGACCGCGGGGTTCTTTCAACCATGGGGGCTGTCGGGGTCCTTCTGCTGGGAGCTGGCCGGAGGCAGGAAAACTGACCTCCACCTCTGACCCCAAAACCACGCGGCTCCCAAACAGGGGGGCTTTAAAGAGCCCTTCTGGGGGCGCTGCAGACCTGACCTAGCGCCTGCTGGGGGAGTCCAGCTCGGGGTGGGGGGGGGAAGCCCAGCTGGGGGGGGGCAGGGGTAGCTCCAAGGGAGCACGACCCAGGGCAGCGTCCACTCCCTGAGCCGCGACTGTGAGGTCACCCTGGTTAACCGAGGGACACAGCGGAAGGATGGCTTTCGAACAGCCCAGCGGATGGAGAGTTTGCGGCAAAACTGAAATCTTGTCTCAGCTCGACTGACTCAACGAGGAATTTGCTTGGCAGCAGGAGGAAGGGCAGAAGAGGCCTCTTTCCTCCAGGGGAACGCGAGTCCCTGTTGGGAGGGACCCGAGCCCGGACGCAGGGCGAGCCAGGAGGCAGGAGGGCTGGGCGTGCCCCGCGAGCCCCTGGGCCCTCCATCCAGCCTGGGCCCTGAGGCTCTGGGGCCGGCCTCGTGCCCTCTGCCTGGGACGCCCTGTGTCTCCTGCCTCCCTCCCTTTCACCCCCGGACCCTTGAAAGGCATATGTCTTCCTTTCTCCGGGCCCAGGCGCACTAACGAAGCATCGGAGAACCACATGCTAACCGAGGCTGATAGTAACACCCCATCCATCTCCGGGGCTGCCCCGGGCTGCGCACAGACGGCTTCCCGGCCCTGCCTGGCCGCAGGAGTCTGCTGCGGCGGGTGCCCGGGCCTGGCCCTGCTCCTCTCTTGTCCTCTGTGACCCCGCGGGGCCCGGGGATGCCTGGGGATGAGCAGTGGCAGCAGCCGGCACAGTTACCTTATCCTTTCCGTGACACCATCTGAACTTTAGGGCCCTGTCCTTGTCTCTGACTTCAAGACACAACGAGCCCAAGAAAGACCGGAGCTCCCACCCTCGTTTGCAGCAAGTGTGCTGACTTGGAGGCGAGCGTCCCGCCCTCCTGACCGAGGCCAACATCCCCCCGGGGCCCTCCATAAAGGCGACGCCCCGTGGACTCCTCGGCTGGACCTCGCCCTCGCCCCCGCTTCCTCTCTGATGGGCACGCCATCCTGGAAAAAGCAGACAGACCACTTCAATTATTTGCCCTAAAATAGAGCACAGTCCATTGGACGAAAGAGCAAGGAACCCCAAACTGGTTTGTGTTTCTCTCGGAGTAAGGTGGGCGACTCCGGAGAAAGCTTCTCTGACTGTGTTTTGCCCAGGACGGTCCTGCCGTCGGCTTCTGCGTTCGAGCCTCAGGACCCTAGTGCCGGGCTGGGGAGGAGACGAGTCTGCGCTCACAGTGGCCCCCCACAGCCCTCCCAGCTCCTCAGACCCACCGTCAGCGGTGCAGGGGCGGGCCCTTCTCCAAAGGTCTCCACGGAGGAAACACATTCTTCTTTCCCTTCAGACAAGGGCCCACGTCTGTCCGGTCTGTCCCGGAGATGGGTCTGGCATTCCCACCCCACCTGCCATCTCTGTAGACCTTGGAGGGAGGGGTGGGAGCCTCGGGGAGGAGCCCCCGAGGCCACCCTGGGCCCCTGCTGGCCTCGCCAAGAACCATGGAAGTGCTATTTTTATCCTGAGGAACAATAGTGCCGAAATGTCTTCCGACATGACAAGACACAAAATTTAGGTACTGGGAGAGAGACTTCAATTTCAAGCTTAAAGATTACTTTGGGTCCCCCAGGACTCAGAAGCAATTTAGAGCTGATACCCCGAACAAGAGGAAGGTTACAAGATTAAGACCAACTGCTGTTTGGATAAATGGTTCGTAATTGCCCACATCCGCAATTATACACTGGCTCGTGATTTCTTTTTCCGCTACCTTTCTCCTCTCCTGCGTCCCGTCAGGATTTATCCGGAAGGCGCCCACCTTGGTCTTCTTCTGCCGAGCCTGGGTGACGGCGTACTCCACCTCGTCCATCAGGGCCCTGCACGCTGAACAAGGCACAAAGCATCTGTTACCTCCGGAAGGGGCAGAGGAAGGCCCCTCGGAGCCCTTCTCCAGCGGGACCCTCAGCACGTGCGCAGCCCCTTGGAAGCAGGGAAGGTTCTCGTCCTCTGACGCTTCTCCTCCACATGCGGAGAGGAACAGAGCTTTCAAAGAGACTGGTTTTCTTTGTGCACTCTTTTGTACAGTGTCTTTTTTTAAACCACATACGTTTCACCTTTTCGTTTAAAGTATGCTTTTTTAAAGAATAGAGAGACCCTTGCTCCTTGCCTGTCGGAGACCCCCAGGCCCCACTGGGTCGCATTAATTACACGCAGGGAACCTCGGAGTGCATTATGGGAAAGGTTTGCCCCAACTGGGCCCTGCTCCCGATTACCCATTTTTGAGGGATGTAAAATCTCAGGGAGCCTCCGAAACTTGCCGCTGACGGGCTACGTGGCTGGTTTTGCCCCTTCTTTCCAGGTTCCGCCTACCCAGCCAAGAATTGTCACCGTTAACAAGTCCACGAAATGATGCCCCCAACGCTGTTTGCCCGACAGGAAACTGATTCTGGACTTGCCTTCTGTGCCCCAACCGCGGAGGAGGGGTGTTGGGGGAACCTGGTCTTCTACATGACCCTCCCACCCCCGCCCCAAGCAAGGCCCCCACCGTTCGGACCACTCTGGTGTAGAAGGAGGCACGAGCACGTTCTTGCGCAATCATTCCGGTCCCTTTGTTAGAACAGCAAAACCTTCAAATGCCCAGCGTGTGAATTCTGACACCAGAGACCCCAGGGCCTTAGCGCGATGCCCTGATCATACGTCCGAGGAGGAAGGCTGAGGGCTCAGCCTGCCCCAAAGAGAACAAAGGCCCCGCAGAGTCCGGCCGGCGCTCACTCTCCCGGCTGCTCCCTGCCCTCCGGGCGCGGACAAGCTGGGCTCCCATGTGGCACGCCTTCCACACGCACACAGCCGGGGAGAGCGACCCCGGTACCACCCCCTCCTCTCGGCCGGGACCGCGAGATCAGCACCTTGCCCCAGGATTCCGCCGGCGAGCGCGTCTCCGGGAAGCCAGCCGCCCTGAGCGTCTCGTCTGCCTGCAGCTCCGGAGCTCACACCCGGGCGCCGTCCTGCCTCCACCCGCAACTGGCCGGGTGACTCCCGGCCCTCGCGAGCAGCCCAGACCACTCGGAGCACCTGTTACGGAGCCAGAAGTCCTGTCCGTGTCCCCAGGACCGCACGCGTCTCAGGGTGGGGATTTCAAATTGTTTTGCGAGCTTGTTCCGGACCAAGTTGTTTGTGGTTGGAACCTATTTTATGGAGTTGTACTGACCCCAGAAAGAAATGCTGACACTGAGGAGGCCGTGTCAGGACGATGTTGTCAAAACCGCCGGGCTACCGAGTGCTCCTCGATACGCAGCTCTGGGGCGGCCACCGTCGTGGGAGCTCGTTGCTCCAATACCCAGGACTCGGGAGGTCTAGGGTTCTGACCGGGCGAGTCTACTCCTTACTCATCTCAGCAGCTCTCTGACGACCTCGAGACCCCTGCTCCTGCCGTGGGCAGGCTTCTCCTCGGGGACACCTCTGAAGGTGTGCAGTGGCCCCGGAGAGAGACCGTCCGGAGCAGCCCGCCTTCCCCGTGGCCCAGCAGCCAGGGACCTGGGTGGGGAGCTGGGGTTTGGTTGGAAGGACTGGTCTACCGAGAAACAAGTGATGGAGAACTCACCTCCGCTAAACCCGGGCTTTGTTTCTGTCTTCCCCCTTTGCCCGGAACAAAGTGGAATTCATGTATCCTGGGTTCGGAGGGTCGTTTCCTTATTGGCTTATTAACAGACATTGGCCTGCATGCTACTGGCTTGTGAGGTGTTATTGCTGTCACCCGCCGTGAACCTGTGTTAAATAAATTCCTACTATGGACAATCTCAGTCTCTGGGCATAATCTACCCCGAACAAAACAGTCTGTCTGTCCGAAGCCATCGCCAGCAAGAGACAGAAGGTGTGTCGGCCTCTTGCCGGGGCGTCAGTCACTGCTGGGCGGTCCTTGTGGCACTTTCTCCTCCCGGCACTGGTGTCCCTCTGTCCCCAGTGAAGGAACGCATAGCTACACGCTTGGCCACGGAGAACACGCACTTCCTGTCCCTGTCCCTGACAGCTGGGCGTGGCTCTGGACTCTATTCTGGGATCTTCCTGGAGGGAGAGGTAGCACACACCCTCGGCCCTGGTGTTGCCCCTCCCAGCCCACGGTGGGGACCCTGACGAGCTCGGCCAGAGCCCTCGGGACCAGGGAGTGCAGAGACAGCAGAGCAAGAGCTGCAGGGCTCGGCCTCCGCTGCCGGGGACAGCTGTGCCCTGTCCTCTAGGACCCTGCTCAACCACCACTGTTCCAGCTTGCCCTATGCCCAGGCAAACCCCCCTCACTATCGGTTCCCTCATCCTAGGCCAAGAATTCCAGTGTCTGCAAAGCATCAGACACGCACAAGGTCGGCCCCCTTCCCCCAGCCTCTGGAAGAGTCCAGACTCTCAGAATCCACAACCTGCCCTGGTGATCCACCTGGGATCCCAGATCCCCAAGGGCTCCTGTTCTGTGTGGCAGAACCACGTTTCTGACTCCAGCCTGATCTGGGCTGTTCTTGGCTCTTGGGAGTCCACAAGGCGGGAGCGGTCTGGCCCCCTGGGGGCCACCCGGTCACCTGTTAACACATGTTCCCTTCCCCCTTGGGATTCGGGGACACGAAGACGGACCCCATAAAGGAGGGCTCTCGAAGAGGGACCCCTGGAGAGACCGCACTGATGGCAGGGCCCCTGGTCATCCCCAAGCCTTGGTGGTCAGGGACGCCCACAACTCGTGCCTCTCTCTCCTGTGGCCTCCGGCTGCCTGGAGTCCCAGACCCCCGGGGTGGGGAGGGTCCACGTTCACCCGTCAAGCAGAGCGTCTCAGGGTCAAAGGGGGTCCCCACCTGCACGGGAGGCTGCCGCTTGCAGGACGGGCTGGGAGGGAAGGGGTCCTCCGGCTCTGCCGTCGCTGACCTCCCCGTGGAGGGTCGGCTCGATGAGAAAAGATCATTTTAAATTTCTGCCCCAGGTCACAGAACAAGTTAACAGAGTCACATCAGCGACCTGGGTCTCCAGATTTCCAGTCCGGTGTTAATTTAAATGTTAATCTGAAATCTTCACTTAAGTCACTGGAGTTTCGAGTTGATTAGAGCAGGCGGCGGGAGTGGGGCCTCGTGGGGGGTTGGCGGGTCGCCTTGCCTGCCCGAGGGCGAGCCTTCCTCCCGGCTGGGCCCGCCGACCTCTTCCGTCCGTCTGCCTCGTCCCTTCTCCTGCCTCACTCTCCTTCTCTTTCTCGGCAAGAGGCTTGGAAATGGTAAGGAGCTGGTGAGGCCCGTCCCGGCAGGTTCGGGGGACCCCGTGGGGCTCAGGGGCTGGAGCTGTCGGGGGCGGCTCCCATCTCCCCAGCCCTGCTGTACCTGAGCGACAGCATGCAGGTGGCCCGAGAGCCACCACGGGGTACGAGCATTCACACACGGGACCAGCGGCTGCAGGGAACCGGGGCCACCTTCCCTCGGGGCCCTGGCTCTGTACGGGCCGCAGACATGCCTGACTTCACTGGCATCTTCCAGAACACGAGCCAAGTCCAAGGAAGGAGCAGCCCAGGCCCTCTGAGGAACTCACCCGGGATGGGGTCTGGGAGGGGCATGGATGTGAGAAGGAGCCCCGACAGCACAGAGGCGCTTGCAGATATCTCGCTGGGCAAGGAGGGGGGCCGGAGCCCAAGTAGAGCAGAACCACCAGCAGGGACCAGCGCCCAGCCGCCCATGCAGCTGAGCCGCAGACTGACCGGGAAATGCCAAGACACAGGCCCAGGGCCCAGGACTGGAGCTTCCCGGGCCCTGGTCAGGGTGTGGCCCGGCTGTGTCCGCCTCTGGGACAGGCACCTGCGTCCCCAGGTGGCTACTCAAAGACCCACACTCTTCCACCACCCCAAATGCCTGCGTCCTGCTTGCTGGATCCTGCCTTCTTTGGGGGAGACGAAGCCCTGATGCCCGGAGAAGGTTACACCACCCCGCACTCCGCCCATCAAGAAACGCTCATTCCCCCCCAAGCAGAGGTCTCTCTTACGCGCTGTGGGCACTAGACATCCAAGAGTTGCTGGGGTGTTGGACCATCCCAGGAGGGAGCGGGAGAAACATGAGCTGAGAGACCCTAAGGCGAGCCACACCTGCGTTGGAACGATGACCTGGCGCTTGGCCATGGGCCTCCTTCGGGGCTGAGGGAGTGGGAGCAGCCGGGAGCCCCCGACAGAGGGAGGGGTGTCCCTGGGAGGGCGTGGGAAGCTGCTCGGGCCTGGGGGGCCGATCTCCCTTCACTTCCTCCCGCCCTGTCTTCCTCGCCGTCGCAGGTGCCATCAAGACTCGGAGAAGGATATGTCCCCAGCCAAGGCCCCAGTATCTGTGAATGTGACTCAGCTGGAGGCCACCAGGCCACACTGGGGACCTTGGTCTCACATGATTGGTGTCCTTGTGAGAGGAGAGACGCAGACACAGGTGGCGAGAGCCCCTGCGGTGACAGAGGCAGGGCTGTAAGCCAACAATCCAGACGTGGGGACAGGCGAGGAAGACCCTCATTCTGGAGGAAGCGACGCCCCGAGGACAAGTCAGGCTGGGACCCAGAGGGACCGGTGTCCGCCGCCGGGAGGAGACGAGCCGGAGAGGATGTTTGAGCAACGGAAGTCTTCATTATAAGAAGACGCAGTCTTTCGCCCGTCGCCTGGAATCCACAGTATGTCCTAAGTGCGTTCTCTGCGGGCGGCAGAGCTGTGACGATGTTTCCCACGGCTGCGTGAGACCCGTCCAGCAGAGGCACCTAAACTAATGTCACTCACTCTGCCCTCTCGCATACAGGGTTGTCCCCAGCTGCCTTTGACACGGAACCTGGAGTGATCCTGTCAGCTCAGCCGCTCAACACAGGATCTCTGTCCTGACCCCCTTCCCGGCCCCGAGCCAGGGAGCCAGACACCCGGCGGAAGATGACAGGGGCCACGTCCTGGCCACGGCCGGTCCTGGAGTTCCCACGCAAGAGGGGACTGCCACCGAGCTCCGGAGAGGGGCTCCCCCAGGCTCCGAGATCCTCTACCGCGGGCCGGGATGAGAGAACGCGGTCACCTGCCCCAGCGTGAGCTGTGGGTGCCCGAGGTCCGCGCCGGCCGGTGGAACACCGGGAGAGGTTGTGTAGCACTCCCGGGGCCTGCTCCCGGGGCTCTCCGGGACGCTCACTCCCGGCACGCAGACCACACCTGTGGCTGAGGCCAGGCCGGGTGGGAACGGAATCAGGGCAAGAGCCGCACTACGGCCCCGGAGCGGGAGGAAGCTGCGTGACTGCGCCCGGGGGTGGCCGGGGGGCACAGAGCCTCTTCAGCCTGCGAGAAGAAGCAGTGCACCTTTAGACCACTGAGTGCGGCCTGGCCACAGGGTCGCAGGCTGACCTTTGTCAGAAGGGTGTTCCTGTGGCCCAGGACAAGGCTGCCCGGGCAGGCAGACACCAGATCCGGCAGAGCCTTGCTGGCAGAGGTAAGGACGTGTGCCTTTATTCTAAGCCATAGTGGAACCACTGTGTCGTTCTGAGAAAGGTGAGACTTGATGTGATTTGTAGTCTTCAAAACTCATTTAGGCTGTCGTTAGAAGAGATGAGGGGACCAGGGTGTGGACAGGTAAGCCAGCTGATAGGCTACTGCAGTGGTCCCAGCAGGAGAGGACTGCAGCTGGGTACAGTTATGGTAGAGGAGATGCAGAAAGGCTGATGAATCCGAGAGCTCTTTAGGAGGCAAAATCAGTAGGTTTGGAGGGGATTGGTTGTGTGGGTGGTGCAGACCCTGCTGGTTCCCTTCCAACCACCATTTCTGTGTCTTCTTCTTCTGCATTAGGAAACACCACTCATTTGGTTCCTGGCAGCCCTTTGTGGCTGAAAACTGGCTCCTTCCTAGTTCATTCCAACCACAGTAACTCCACACACATCACTAGTTCTTGGTTTGGGATGCACACGTGTGGGAGGTCTGGCCGGTGAGACCCAAGAAGGAGGCTCTTCTCTCTTTGACGAAACAGAGATGTGTAGGAAGCTCATCTCTGCGTCTGCACAGGAAGGAGCTGAAAGCACTGCGGTCATCCCATGGAGCCGGCCCCCAGAGCCGAGCACGGGATGATGGAAGAGCCTAGTGGGCTAATGGCCGGTGCGGACCGCCCTGGGCCGCCTTCCTTCCGACTTCTTGGATGTGACACAGCCAACACTATCCTCATTGTTGAAGCCGCTTTGGGTCGGGAGAACGTTGCCGGCTTGTCTCGTAAGCCTGTCCGGGTCTCTGAGGACGGTCAGAACTGCCCCCACAGGTGGGGGCTGACATGACAGACATCCTTCCCTCGCGGATTTGGAGGCTGAAGTCCGAGATCAAGGTGTCAGTAGGGTGGGTTCTTCCCAGGTCTCTCTCCTGGGCTCGTCCATGTCTGTCTCCGCACATCCTCCCTCCGTGAGCACCCACGTCTCCTCCAAAAGTCCCTCTTATTAGACCAGTCATATTGGATTGTGACTTACTGATTCTAATCCATTGGCTGTTAGTTCAAACCTTAATTCTCAGCAGAGTTATGGTCTCTAAAGACCTCATTGAAACCTCATTATCTCTTTAAAGACCTTATCTCCAATGGTTCCTTTCTGAGGGACAGGGTGTGAGGACGGCAGTGTACAAATCTGGGGGACACACAACACAGCAATAACGTCAAAAGCTTATGTCCATAAGTCAGGATGGCTGCAGGTTGGCACTTGTGCACTGGTAAGCTCAGCGTCTCCAAGTCATCCTGACCCTTGCTTCTCTCTCTTTGCGATGCTCTCAGCCTCCCCTGCGCGGTGGCGAGATGTGGTCTGCGGCTCCAAGCCTCAGGTCCTCAGACCGCTGTGCCTGGGGTCACAGACAAGTGTCCTCAGCCGCCCACTTCCGTGGCAGGGAAAGTGTTCCGGATGCTCCCAGCTGTCTTCCTCCTACTCTCCCTGGCCAGAGCCATCCTAAGGCCTGGCCCAACCCAGTTACTGGCACAGAAATGAAATGACCACGTTTAGCTCAAGCCAATGGGGACACACGTCTGTGTCTGGGAAAAGCGCAGGCTGTCCTAGGAAGCACTTGGCCATACTGTAGCCGAACAAAATCGGGGATCTGTTGGCAAGGTCGCGCCCCGCCTGGAGACCCCAGGAAATGCCCTGCTCTGTGACGGTCTCCGTACTGGGCAGTGATTCAGGGAGGCAGCAGGTGGGGCGGGGTGCTGGAAAGAGGAGCCCCACCAGCTGGTGCAGAGACAAAGCCCGACCCGAGGCTCTTGCAAATACCACTGGCCATTCATCTCTCTTCTCCAGCACATCACCACGGCAACCCCTCCCTGTGAGCGACTCCCCATCGAGTTTTAACCCAAATTATATTTTTCAGGCCTAAAGTCAGAGTCACTGTGAGAAGGAGAACTCATTTTAACGACTTTAAGATGCTCTGGATAGGAAGCAAAGATGAGACACGAACGGCGGAAGAGAGAGGTCAGAACCCGACCTACAGGCATTTTCCACCTGAAGGATTTTAAGAAAAAGAAGCAGTATTGGAATCTGCGGTGGGTGGTGGTTGTTTTCCGGGGAATGTCCCACTTTCGCCCTAATTCTGTTTACCTCCGGCCTCACTCGGTCATCCTCGATGTCCGGGATAATGGGCCCTTAGTCACCAAGGGAAGAGATAATCATGACCAGCAAATGCTGTCAGCTCCGGGAGAGACGGGGATGCGCGCGGCTGGAGGAGCAAGCGCGGGAGTCTGATCGCCCTCAGACGCCGGGAATCCAACCACCCAGAGCACCCACCGGCCGTCTGTCTCCCTGACTCAGGCCACTCTCCTTTGTTCGCTCTTAGGAATTCTTCATCGTTCCTTTCTTGAGTACGAAATGTTTCCTCCCTAAGACCTGATGATGTTAAGAAAAGTCTGGGAAATTGGTCACTTGGCTATTTTCACAAGGCCTAGAGCACAGCCGTTCAAGAAGGGCTCCCCGTCCTTTGGGTCCCTGTGAAAGCCCGCACGATGTGACTAGGGGTCCCCAGGGACAGGGGGCTCTGGAGTTCTCTGTGGGGGAACGGGAGGACTCCCAGCGAGGGGACAATGGCTTCCACATTGGGGTGCTGGGCAGTCCACGCACCATCCCACTGACGCATACGGGGCAGTATCGACAGAAGGTACTGGTGTCATCCCATTTTGCTGATGGGGAAACTGAGCCTTAGAGCGGGGAAGCGCCTTCCTTCCGGTCCCACGGGGCTGCAGAGTCAAGACTCAAGAGCAGGCATTGCCCCGAGTTCACCGTCACTTCCCCCAAACGCCTCCGCGTGGATGCATCGATGCTGCTGCGGGGGCCCTCCATGGACACCATGAGGCTCACATGACCACGTCACCTCATGAGGGCTCTGGGAAGACCTTCTCCAGCGTTCAGCCTTCTCACCGAAGAAGTCTGGTCGTGGAAGAAGCCAAAATGCGGGACGTGGACTGAGTTCTGCTGCGTGAACGGCGAGACGACCCTGGCGGACAGCACCTCGTGGGCCGTGAGCCCAGCTGCTGGGGCCCACGCGCGCTTCCGGCACGGCCTCCCCAGTCCTGCCAAGGGGAGCCTCGCCTACACGCCTCCCCTGAGAGACTCCCGCTTTCCCAGGAAGAAAGCCATTTCCCAGCGAAGTGTCGAAATACACTGGCGTTGGTTCCAGTATGGTCACCGCGCTCCTGCCCTGGGGGTGCAGTTCTGGCGGAGGAAGCCAGGAACATCCTGCCAGCGACCCCACTGGGCAGGGAGGTCCTGGCTGTCACCAAGCTGGCCCTCCCAGAGCCGGGCATCACCCGCTCTTCCAAGGCCCGTGTGTGATTTCTTCTGTGGACGCAGATGCCGTGTAGGGCACAGAGGGAATGGCTCCCTGAGTCTCCGCAGTCTGAGTCCCCCTTTGTGCTGACTCGGGCTCGAAGGCTCCGCGCATGTCAGCGCCCAGGCAAGGCCGGGAGTCGCCGTGTCCCGTGCTGTGCGATCAGACCACTCACCGTCCCGGCCAGGTCTGGCGTGAGCATCGCTGAAGGGGATCCGGATCCACTGGCCCCGGCCACGGTGCATGGCTGAAAAGCCAACTACGAGCCAGATCCCAGCATCGCCTCAAGCCTTCCTCAACCGATACCAAGAAATTGGTCCACGCGGGAACCTCAGGGCAGAAGGAAGGAGGCAGGACATGGCCAGCTACAGAGGGTTGGGGGCACGGACAAGCCCTCGGGCTGACCGTCTGGCTTCTCCAGCCAAGCCAGCGGCTCCCAAGACATTCCACTGAGATCGAGAACCTCACGGAACATTCCCACCACCAACATAATCGTTTTCTGAAAATGAAACAAAACAAAAAACATGCAGGTTTCTGTTCTTTCTTCTTCTTCTTCTTTTTTTTTTTTTTTACGATTTCATCTCTTCATGTGGCAGAGAGAGGAAGCAAGCCCAGGCAGGGGGAAGCAGGCTCCCCGCTGAGCCGGGATTCCCAGCGCGGGGCTCGATCCCTGGACCCTGAGATCATGACCTGAGCTGGAGGCAGAGGCTTAACCCTCTGAGCTACCCAGGCGCCCCACAGGGTTCTTTTTTAACCAGGATGAAGAGCTGTTCATGTGTCTCTACTCTTACGATGCTGTCTGCCTGCCTTTAGCGCAGATTCACATCGGAGGAGAAAAGAACGGCTTTAAGAGCATTTTGGGGCACCTGGTGGCTCAGTGGGTTAAGCCTCTGCCTCAGGCTCAGGTAAGGATCTCAGGGTCCTGGGATCGAGCCCCGCATCGGGCTCTCTGCTCAGCAGGGACCTGCTTCCCTCTCTCTCTCTGCCTGCCTCTCTGCTACTTATGATTTCCTTCAAATAAATAAATAAAATATATTTTTTTAAAAAAGCAGTGTCTTTTGTGTCTTTTGTGTACCACACAGGCAAACCTGTGGAAAGCAGTCTTCCATTTCTCATCGAGTGCTGAGGACTCAGAGAAAAACCCAGATCCTTGCCGCCAGCACCACCATCCCTGTCTGGGCAGCGCCGAGGCGTGGACAACAGGGAGAACAGAGTCCTCGGTGGTGAGGCCCTGGTTTAACCTCCAGAGAAAGGTCAGGCCGAAGCGTCGAGTCCTGGAAGGACCGTGAAGGATATTTAAAGACAAGGAGGCGAGACTTGTCGCCTGTCAGGTTGCTGTCCCCCGTCTCACAGGCCTCCGCCTGTGCTATTGGCTCTATAGGTCTGCAGGGCGTGCTGGCCCCCACCTGGCCTCAGACATCTGATGTGCCAATGAACTGTGGTAGATGAGCTAACGGCCCGTTCCGAACCTGCGCGCCCAAGCGGTCATCTATCTCCGATTGCCCTGGGGCACCAACTAAGCGTGCTGGAGAACTACTCTTAGACCCGGCTCCTCTTGGGAGCCGCGGCAGGGGGAATGCCCTTCGCTCCCCTGGGCCGTGCCGCTCCCTGTTTCATGGCCTGGCGTGGTGCTGAGCCCCAAGACCTGGCCAGAGGACAGTGAGCACAAGTGTGGGTACCACTCTGGGGCTGGGCCTGAGTTCTGGCTGGGACCCGACGAGCTCCAGGCGCCCACAGCCCTGGGGCTGCCGTGCACCCTGTGATGCATACATGGGGGTTGGAGGTCATCTGTGACCCCTTCCTCCCGAGGTACGTGGATTTCACCTGCCGTGTGAAAACCGATGGGAACCACATTTTTGAGGGGGAGGAAGCACAAAACTCCGCAGAGGAACAAATCAGCTGCTTCAGGGCTCCCTGTGCTGGGGGGCAAGGGGTGGCAGGTGTCCCTTTGGGCCTGATCGCAGGTCAGCCCAATTGAAGGGACCCCCAGGGAGGCAGACCCCACGGGCCCAGAACAAGGGGCCCTGTCCAGGCAAATAGGAAGCATAAGGAAGGGGCCAAGAAGTAGCCTGTTGCTGGGGCTTCTGGACAGATGAGCCACGCCCCAAGGTGGCTATGACCCTGGTTCCTGGGACACAGGCTGGTGGGGGGGTGGCGCTCAGGGGCCTGTTCCCCGTGAGAGTGCTGCGTCGCTCTCTGGGAATTCTTACTGTCGGGTGAACGGGCCCTGTGTTCCTGTTTCACACTGGGGCTCGGAACTGATACGGCGCCTCCATCATGGGGACCGAGCAACCCACAGCTGACCTCCGGCTCAGAGCAGCAGTCGTAGCAGAAAGCCAGCCCTCGGCACGAGCCCAGGCTGGGCACCTGTGCTCTGGAGAAGGGGGCTGGGCCCAGGTGAGGCAGGAGCCACGGCTCTGGGCTCTGGGACACCCGCAGCCCCGAGAGCTCGCTGGGGCCCCACAGCCCAGGGCCCCGGCCAGGCCAGTGGCAGAGATGGCCCCCAGTGAGCTCGGATGAACAGGTGCTCTCACCCACAGTTTTGTTCTTTTTCCTCTAAGACTCGTTTATTTATTTGAGAGAGCGTGTGTGAGCAGGGGGAGGGACTGAGGGAGAGAACCTCGTCGGGCAGACCCCCCACTGAGTGTGGAGACCTACACGGGGCTCGAGCCCACGACCCTGAGACCATGACCTGAGCTGAAATCAAGAGTCGGAAGCTTCACCGACTGCCCCCCGAGGCGCCGCTCACCCACGGTCTGTCTGGGGCCCCGAGGCACGGAGACCCGTGGCTGGGAAGCCATCAGGACTGAAATGGAGGGTGACACGCAGCGGAGATGCCCTCCACGCCAGGGAACCCGGATGGGTCAGCTGAGCTCCCCGGGTGCAGCCAGACAGCTCGGGACGCTGAGCCTCGTGAAGGGCTTTTCAAGGGCGGGGACAGAAAAGCCAGCGTGTTGGGGGAGGGGCGAGGAGGAGGCCCGGCCCCAGGGGCAGGGAGCTCCTGCCATACCCGCCGCCCGAGTATTTCTAATCAGAAAGGTCTGACAGAGACAGTGAGGTCTCTGGTCTCTTTGGACACGGCGTGAAGCTGTGTCACCACACGGGGCCGGGGGGAAGAGGGGTCGGGGGCAGCTCTTTTCCCAGAAGGTCGCGTATGAGTCACCCTTCTTCAGGGACACAGTCGGGACCGAGAGGATCTTTACCATCACCCGATTCTGAATGAACTTGTTAAAGCATTTTTTGTGTAATGAAAACATTAGATCAATTCCTCGCGGTGATCGTTGTCATTAAATCAATGGCCCGTGTCGGCCGTCCTGCTGACGGCTGACACATGCAGGAAGGTCTGCTCACAATGCAGGGGACCGCCCGGTGCCCTCTACGGAGCCGTTGGGCCGGGGCAGGAAAGATAAAAATCTGCTCCGTCCGCGGCTCCGAAGCCCCTGAGAAGGGGGACAGAGGTGACTGTCTCCGCGTCGCAGGCATCCTGAGAACAGCAGGACAACGACACGGGTATTGAGAATTCATATAAGATCATGTATTAAAAAAGTGCATTTGCACAGTGAGCCGTGCATTAGGACGGGGGGTGGCGTGTCCATCCAGCCACCACGCTCACACCCAGTAGCGCTCGAGGCTCGCTCCGGCTTTGTCTCTCCTCCCAATAAGCCAAACACACCGGAGAAGGAGTCGGTGAAGTAGCAAGTCCTGGAGCAGGTGCCCCGGGTGGGTCCTGGGGATAAGCGCCAGCATTTGTGGGGCTCCTCTCCCCTGGTACAGGCCCCCCAGCAGCCACCAACATGCCCACCGGGAAGCTGGGCCCAGCGGAGGTTTCCAGCCTCCCCGGAGGGCGTGTGTTGCTCCGAGAGCGGAGCTGGTCAAGGGTGGCAAGAACGAGTCATGATCATCTTAAGTCCGGGAGATTTCAGGCCCTAAATATCCATCCAGGCACGGGTAGGCTCCTCACGTGCACACATGGGCGGAATCTGGGAAGGAGCGAGTTCACCGTGGGTTACTGTTGGGACAGAAGCACAGAACACCTTGGGGCCGGAGAGTGGCAGGGTGGGTGTCTTAGGTGAGTCTGGGGACCCAGGGAGCTCTGGTCCCACAGAGACGGGCAGACGACGGTGTGAAGGTCTGGGGTCCCAGTCCGACTGGGGCAAGGTGCATCTGGGGGAGCAGAATGAGCTGGAAAGGTTGAGCCACCGGCGAGACACCAGCAAACGGACAGTTACTTGCAGATGCACTTGGAAGATGCAAATGAATCCCCTTAAAGAGTACTAGGGACACAGAGAATTCAGGGGGATGTCTGATTATGAATTTATAGATAAAAATAACAGGCGTGTCTGGGTGGCTCAGTCGTTAAGCGTCTGCTGCCTTTGGCTCAGGTCAGGATTCCGGGGTCCTGGGATCGAGCCCCGCATCGGGCTCCCTGCTCATTGGGGAGCCTGCTTCCTCCTCTGCCCCTCCCCCTGCTTGTGTTCCCTGTCTTGCTGTGTGTGACTCTCTCTCTGTCAAATAAATAAATAAATAAAGTCTTTTTAAAAAGTTTAAAAAAATAACAAAATTCCTGGGTATAAATACCAGCTAATTAGAAAGCATAAGGAAGAAAAGTACTCGTGAATCCTGGCAATAACAAAAAAGATAAAAGAGCTTGAAATAAGCTGAAAATCAAGCGTGTGGGGCAGGGAAACGGCTCTGTGGGAATCTGAGCGCGGGTCGCGACGCCACACCCTGTCCACCCCTGCTGCCCACCAGGCACTTGGCCGGAGCTCCGAGCTCCGCTGGGCACTCTGGGCGATGACGGGTCCGGACAGGGGCCTGTCCTGCTCCACTCAGGCTGTTGGTCGTGGTGGAGGCTTTGGGGGCAGCAGGGACTGTGGGGCGTCTCGCCCCTTCCCCACATTTTGCTGTTCACCTAAAACTGCCCTAAAAAATGACCTATGTAGGAACACCTGGGGGCTCAGGCGGTTGAGTGTCAAACCCTTGATCTCAGCTCAGGTCTTGATCTCAGGGTTGTGAGTTTGAGCTCCACATTGGAGCCTACTTTAAAAAAAAAAAAAAAAAAAAAAACGGCCTAATTAAAAGGAAAATAAACGTGTGGGACCTAGTTCAGGAAACCCTTAACTCTACCAGGAAATAGTAAGAAGAGCCGAATACAGTAGCGTGTTGGCAAGAGAGGCTTAGCCTTGGGGAGATGGAGGTTCTCTGCAAGCTTATCTATACACGTTCAAGGAGAAGTTCAAAAGATAAGAGCCGGGAGAACATTGCAATGCATCTAGAAAGCCAAGACGCTTGGTACTCTCTGGTGGACACTTGCCCGGGACACCCGCCTGGGACGCCCGCCTCCTCCCCGAGCCCCCGGGTCACCGGCCCCACTCACCCAGTCAACAGTACTGGCCGGCAGGCGCCCACCGTGGGCTCTCTTTTCAAGGACCCAACAATCCCGCCACGGGCGGTGAGACTGGGCAGCCGGTGACGCGGGCGATGTCCACCACGGATGTCCACCACGGATACGTGAGACTGGCCCATCTTGGCGGGATACCAGCGGGCGTTCGTGCAAACGACCGTGAACTCAAGGAAAATGGCTGCGTGGGGAGGCGAACTCTTCTCACAGTTCGACGGAGAGGGCCAAGGTCCTGGCTGGGATCACCGAATTCGAGAACATGGATGGAGCCGCCCAGCAGAAGAAGGACTCCTCGCTTCCAGGGAAGAGGAGGGCGGGCTCCTCGTCCTCGTCCTCTAGAAAGACACGGGCTGCGCAGGCCTGGTGGGGCATCCCGGCTGGACCCATCGGGGAAGGGAGATGTGGACCCAGGCTTAGCTTCCTACCATCTAAGCAGGGCTCACCCCGTGCCGGCGCTGGAGCGGGGTGGGGAGCTGTGAGGCTGACCGCCTCAGAAGGGCATGGAGACTTTCCAGCATGGCAGCTTGGTTCGGGCCAACCGTGGGTTCCGCTGCCCCAAGCTGCCCCAGACAGAGGCATCAGCGCCGCCGTCCTGCCACCCACCATGGGACCAGCCGGGTGTTGTTTGCCTCTTATGCTCAGTGGCCAAGCAACGGGGGCTGGCAGCCTAATCACATTGACGGGGACGGGACGTTCTGGGTCAGGCTGGCCAAGTTCACTGACGGTGGCCTGACATTCAGGTCTTGGAGCATAGTAAGCACCAAATGTCTAAAAACACACTCAGGTCTCCTGCAGCGGTATTGCAACAACACAGCATCAGCTGGGTTTACGGCTAAGGCCCATGGGCTTCCATGGCTCTAGGGAGCTGTCTGCTCGGCGATGGTGTCACATGTCCAAAGTGGCTTCTGCTTCCAGTGGGCTAGGCACCAAGAGGGCAGGACAGTGGAGAGCCAAGAAGCTCACAGCTGGGTAAGCCTGAGCCCCCAATACTTAGACGTGGACAGAGAGGGGAGCCCCCAGAGCAGAGGAGGAGCAGACAGGGCATTCACAGAAAACCAGGAGAGCAGGACCGCAAAGACCTGAAGAGTGCAGGAGGGTTGGGCTCAGCAGCCCCTCCGAGAGGTGGGCGATCTGCTGGATTCGGCCACACTGAAGCATGGGGGGAGGCGGGGGTTCCTGCCCCCGTGAATTCAGTCCTTCATCTGACGCTTGTCGGCGCGTCTGGGCACCTCGTTCTGTCTACTGCTCCTCCCGCCACAATCCAGTCTCTGTCTCTGGGGTCCCCAGTGGTGCCCAGACGCACTGATGTCCGTTGGCCCCGAATCCCGTGTGGATGGGGGAGACTGTTGCACCCAAGGGGAGCCCACACAGCCTGCGCATCAGGATTGGACCCCAAGCTCTGTGCTCTCAGCTCGATGACCTCAGGCAAAACCCCTTGGGCTCTGCTTCCGTTTCCTCATCTGTCCAACGAGGGTCATAATTCCATCTCCCAGTGTTCAGCTGAGCCCCCCCCCCTGCACCCCCAAACAAAGGAGTGAGGTTGGAGAGCAGAGGATGCTTTGATGTGGGGGGGCTCAATCCTTCGAGACCCCAGGACCCTGGAGAGAGCAGAGCTGCGCCCACCCCAGCCCACGTACCAAACCAGCCTGTGACCTGACTTTACACCTAAAGCTTTACTCGGGGGCTCCAGAGTGGCTCTGTTGGTGACGTGTCTGACTCTTGGTTTCAGCTCAGGTCATGATCTCCTGAGTCGTGGGATCGTCGGATCGAGCCCCGTGTCCAGCTGCACCCTCCATATGGGTCTGCTTCTCCCTCTGCCCCTCCCCCTGCTCTCTCTCTCTGGTAAATAGAATCTTAAGAAGAAAGCTTTATTCGAAGACAGGAGTGCCTGATTATTTACGTGCTTTCTTTGTTGCGGTGCTGGCTGAGCCCGAATCGGAAACCTCGGACAGGTCTGCGGCCCCGCCGGCTCCCGGGGCTGTGACGGGTCTGAGGAAGGGAAGCCGAGCCGAACCTGGCCAGCGCGATGCACGTGCTGGACATGGAAGTTAGACAGAATTTCAATTATCAGTCCTACTGGCCTCTCGCACAGACCCTGCCAAGAACAGCCAAAGCCCACAGAAGGTCTCAGAGGATCGGTCGCCCGCCCTGGGCTCCAGGTGACGACCCACGTCCCCAGCAGTTGGCTCTGCCAGCAGCCACTCTCGGCAGAAAAGACAAGGATGGGGGAAAGTGGCCAAGAAGTCTGATTTTGCGCATTTTATTGCTAATATTACTCCTAGAAGGAGGGCAGGCAGGTTGCCTCCTTTGCCCCGCTGGGAAAGCTTTCTGTATTCTAGTTCTTTCCACGGCGGAACTAGAATTGCTTCAGGGCACAGAGCAGGCTCGTGGCCTCAGCTGTCAGTGTTCAGGGCCGTTTGTGCAAGAGAAACGGGGTTCAGCCGAATGGAAGGGGACGTCCCTTCCCAAGCCTCCCTCAACGAGTTCCCTTCAAATGCAAGGAAACCCTGAAAGGGATTTTCAAAGCAAAATAGAGCGAGAGCAAGAGCAAGAGAGAGAGCGAGAGAGAAAAGAGACAAAGCTACAGGAGGACTTCCTGAGTGGAACCGGGGCAGTCGGGGGGAGCTGGGGGTACCCACGGAGAGCCGCCTTCCGCCCCTCTTCATTCCCCAGTGTCCCTCCAGCTCCCACAAGGACACCCAGCGTCTCTAGACAGACGCCCTCACTCTGCGCCCCGCTTCTCGGGGCTGGGGCAGCTGCCTAGGCACCCTGAGCCCCGCAAAAGTAGGTCCAAGCGCACCAGCAAGCAAGGGATTGGAGGGCGTCCGGTGAATGTCGCTCCCGGCTTTAAACGTAGACTTGAGAACACCTCCGAAATATACCTCGGCCCGTTTTTAGATAAAGTCTGCCTAAATAGAAGATCTGATAGTTCCTTCCCTGCCCCGTGGGGCTCTCCACCTTCTCTCCGAGCACACGCGTCCGTCTGGAGACCCTGACAGGCCCACGGTATCCTCTGTCCTCACAGTGCTCTGGGGACAGCTTTGCTGGAAAAGAGGGATCCGTTGCTCAAAAGAGCTTTGGAAACCACGGTTCTAGACGGGTCCAAACACCTTTCTTTTTTGAGAGCTCACTTATCCCTGCCTCCCCCTCTGGGAGCAAGACTCCGCCCCGGGGTCTCGCCCTTTCTACAGGCTCCTCCAGGCTCAGGGACATGTTTGCGTTTGCGCAGGAAGTTTTCTGGAGAGGATGCGTTCAGTAAAGAAGTGATTGACGTCAGGCACCAGGTCCAGACAAAGGAAGTCACACGGGTGCCTGCTGACTCTGTGTGGGGTGGGCAGGGGACCACGTCTGAGGCCACTTGGGAAAGGGGAAACTGTGGGCGCTCTGAGCAGAACCCCCTGCCACTGTCCCACCACTCACTCCTCGGACCCCAGCTCACATGGCCTCTCCGGCCTTCTCACACCGGCGTGTAGGCTCCCAGCCCCTGCCCGCCTCCGCCATCCCCAGGTCCTGGCCACACAGGGCACGCAGGACTCCCCCATACCCCGGAGCCAGGCCAGGGAAGCCAGCACAGGTCAGTGTAGAGCTTGGACAGGCAGTTGCGACCTCCGTCCACCCAGAGACCCAGGGGCCATGGCCGCAGCAGGGCCAGGGAGCATGAAGAAGAGCCAGATGCAGCTCTGAGTCCAGAGCCATCCAGAGGCTTCCAGGCTCCTGACCCAGCACAGAGGCCTCTTGGTTACAGGGGCCCCGCCCCCACCATGAAGGGCAATCACAGGCCTGTCCTTCCCTGTCCCGTCCCCTGCGTCTCACGCCCAGTAGCTCGTGGGACGGAGTGAACACCCCTTCTGCCTTTTGTCCAACAACGGGGAAACCTAAACCCGCGCATGGGTTCTAGAAGCAGGAGCCAATGTTACAGCCAGGAGACCGGCAAGGGGGTTGCTGAAAGAAGTTGTAGGAGACGTCCCCCTGGTGCTTCAGGCTCGGTGTGCCGGCCTGACCCCCACAGCAGACCCCACACCCCCGAGTCTCCCCCGAGAAGGAGGCTGACAGGCGAAGGGGCGGCCCCCAGCCCCAGAGCCACGGCAGGCAAGAGGCCCGTGCCTGGGCCTTGTTGGAGCCCTGGGGGCTTCTCGGCTGGGTGCCCCGTGCGGAGAAGAAGCTGTCCACAGCCACACTCACCTCCACACAGCACGTCGGGGTCCTGAGCACCCAGAGCCCGCGCGGGCCACGCCAGCATGGCCAACAGGACCACGATCAGCGGCCCCGACCCCATGCTTCACAGCCGACCTCCTCTGAAGCTGACCCGAAGCTGGGCACCAGCAGGGAGCGGCCGGTGTCCCCTTGTTACCTGGAGACCAGTGCCGGCCCTCAGATGCCACAGCTGCACCTGTGACCAGGCGCTGGCAGCTGGCCTCGGCTCAGCTGGTCCCCACCCCGGGGGCCCACCCCTGCACACCGCCCCTCCCCCTCCCGTGTCCCTGCGCTCCGTCCTGGTCAGTGGCCCCACGCTCAGTCCCAACACCCGCCAGCTGCCCTCACGCCGGCCCTGCTGCAACAGCGGGTCCTGCTTTCCGGCGCGGGCGGCCCTGGGAGCCGCAGCAGGCTCTGGGCACACGCTCCCCAGCACACAGCCTCACCCCGCAGAAGGGGCGCCTTCACACTGGTCACCTGGCACCTCCGGGCCTTGCTCTCAGCCTGCGACAGAGGTGGAGGAAGGGTCCTCCTGGGGGCCCTGAGGAGCGCCTGGCCGTGGCCGGGTCCCCACAGGCCTCCTCTCCAGGTCCGGGGGGCTCCGTGCCCCATGCCCCCAGCGCACTCCCGGTGTCCCCCCCTTCCTGAGGCCCTGTTCCTTCCCACCGTCCCCGCCGGCCGGAGCCAGGTGCAGGGAAAGGCCTGGCACTTAGCCTCACACGCTGGCGTTTTAGCCGGACGCTGCTTCGTGGGTCAGCAGGAGGCTTTTATTCAAACGAGTCTCATGGAAATCCCAGTATGAAAAGCAGCAGAGTACCATCCCTTCCCGTTCCTGGGTCTCCACCCTCCCCGGCTGCTCTCCGGGGCCAGCTGTCCGCCCCCAGCGGCAGGTGGGGTTAGGGGGAGAAGGAGGGTGAGTATTTCGGGGCGAGTGATTTCCCTCGATGCCCCCGACCCCCGTTTCCTGGGAGCCGCAGCCGGGGCTGACTCTGTCTGGTTGAGCTGCGGGTGCTCGTCCCCTCGCGGCGGCAACAGAGCTCGCTCGCTGGAGATGCAGGCAGGGGCGGGTTTGGGGGGAGAAGGGGGAGAGATGGAAGAAAGGAAGGGGAGAAGGGGGAGGGAAGGGGGGAGGGGTGCCTCGGGGCTGCTGTGACCTCCACCCCGACCTCCGCCCCTGCCCCGACTGGCTGATCTTCCCAGTGCCTTGGCACCGTTTAGCATTTGGGGGACTCCCTGCTTTTGCTACGGGGACGTCACCGTTCCAGGCTCTCTCAGAGGAGAGGAGGAAATGTGCGACAGACCAACAGCCACAGACACCGCCCCATCTCCAAGCCTGGGTGGACGCAGTTCCCCCAAGGCCCACCCGCACACCTCGGACTCTTGCTACCTCCCTTCCCGACACGGTGACGCCCCTTCACCAGCGGGACAGAAGCTGCTGTTCCCTCCACTGTTCCTTGGCTCATTTCCCCTGCGTGCACTCCTAAGCCGCCGCGGTAAGCGACTTGTTCCCACGCCCTGGCTGGTGTGCCGGGGCCAGGACGCTGGTTGTCATAGGGCAGCGGGGCACTCGGCTCCGAGGCTCCGGTGCCAGTCCCCTGGTGGTCAGGGACGGCCACTGGGTGAAGTCCCTGGCGCTGAGCTGTAAGCAGAAGGAGCTGGGCGGCGGCGGGGGGGGGGGGGGGGTTCTGAAAAGTTCTTTAAAACTGGGAATGTTGCGATGCGAAGTGGGGTCTGGGAGCAAACGGTCAAGAGAGAATTCTTGCGACGTCTGCAGTGCAAAAAGCGTGGTCTTATTAGAGCACGGGACAGGACCCATCGGCAGAAAGAGCTGCACTGGGGTTGTGAACAGTGGCCAATTACACACGTGCAAGTTGGGAGGGGGTTGGGGACAGCGTAAGTCTCTAAGGAAGTTGGAAACAAAGTTTTGAGGGCCCAAGGGGCTACCTGTTGTTAGGAAAGGGTCATTTACTGCTGTCCAGTAAAACCAAAGTCGTGAGACCTTCGGATGTGTGCCGGTGCCCACGTGCCTGGAGGATGATTGCATGAGAGGGGCGCAGAGATAAAGGAAGTTTCTAAAGGGATTTTTACAGGATCCTGGAGGTCGGGCTAATGTCAAGCTAAGGTTGCCTTCTGCCTCTTGCAAAGTATTAATTTGGAGGCAGTTGGCTTCCTGGAGGACGGTCACTCTGCCTGTCCCAAGGACTTGTGTGTAGGCTGCAAGCTGTAAGGGGATTTGATTTTCTCACATCAGGAAGGCGGCTGCAGTGGGTCCTTCTTGCCTTTCCTTTGTTCTTTCTGCTTCCTCCCTGGAATGTGGGTGTGGTGGCTGGAACTCCCGCAGGTGTCCCAGACCCTGAGGCAGGCTTGAGGCTGGAGAGCAGCGAGCAGACGCAGACGAGCGTCCGGAAGCCTGGGTCCTGAGGGCTTTCTGCTTCCATACCAGCCCTTAACTGTCAACTCTTGGCCTTCTTTTCATATAAGGGAAAAGCAAATCCCTCCACGTTTAAGCCACTGTTCCTGTTGGTATGGGCTGCTGGAAGCTGAATGAAATTCCTAAGGCGAGGAAGCAGAGAGGTGATGGCTTCCCTCCCGTCAGAGTCTACTAGTCTGCAGGGCAGAAGCGGGAGCCCCAGTGAACTCCAGCCTCTTGGCCCAGCAGGTTAGGGGGGATCACCGCATTCCAGAGGAGCCGGGTGGACGGGACCCTTGCAGTTGTTGGAGGTGAGACCCAAGGACCTTGCAGAAGAGCCAGTAGGAAGAGGACAACGGAGCCTGGGGAGGGGGTCCCATGTCACCCCCGTGAGAGAGAAGAAGCCAGAGGGGGGTGAGTGAGAGTCTTCTAGACTGCATGCAGTCTGGCTTTCCTTCCACAGCTCTGGGGGTCTCCGGGCCCTTAACAAGCACCCAGTTTTCTCGTGTCTGTGGGACCACTATCCACCTGTTGCTCAGTCTAGAGACCCGGGGGTCTTTTCCTGCAGCCCGCTCCCAGGACCCCATCCTAATTCATGACTAAACCTCTTGATTTTGTCCCTAAATACTTCGGGAATGAGTCTACTTCTCTCCACCCCTGCCCCACGCGTAGCCCCGGCAGGTCCCTGCACCCCTCGGCCTGTCCCCCTGTACTTCCCACGCCGCCAGAGGGGGCTCTCACGACATGACGCAGGTGGTGCTTCCAGGGACCGGGCTTCCAGGAAGCAGGCCTGGAGCACACACCATGCAAGCTCCCAGTGGATTAAGAAACAAAACCAGAAAAGCACTAGAAGATGTTAAGGGAGAGTAGTTTTTATATAATTGCAGCATGGGATGGAGCTTTGTAACTAGTACCAAAACAGGAGGAAGAAAATCTGTAACACAAAAGAAAGAGAACACTCCCATAATCATTTCTTCTTAAGTAAAGTCTCTGTCTGCCCAACAGGGGACTCGAACCCACGGTCTCGAGACCCAGAGTCACACACTTTACAGACAGCTGGCCAGGAGCCCCTACTCCTAGGATTCTTTACAAAATAAAATGAACTCACAAAGCAGAGCATGGAGGAGTTTTATGGCAGCGACAGGCTGCTGGGGCGACTGTCACGGCGGAGGCAGGTCAGTACACACCAGTGTAAGACTGTCGATGCGAACCCTGAAGTGAACCGTGGACTCCGTGTGATGAGGGCGTGTCGCTGTGGGCTCACCAGCTGTCACACACGCAACAACGGGGGTGTGTTGGTAATAGGACAGGCCGTGGGGGCAGAGGGTAACATGGGAAGTCAGTAATTCTGCTCAAAATCTGCCCTAAAAAATAAAGACCACTCAGAACAAAACACGTTAAAATCTAACCTGCTTGAAAACCGAGTAAGGATTTGAAAGGAAAGACTAGCAAAATCCAAGAGCCGGCCGCAGGTCGGCACCGGCAAGACATCGTCCTCCTATGCCGTGAACGGGTGTGGCCTCCGAGGAGGGCCATCTGCTGGTGTCCAAATAGTCCTTCGCGGGACGGACACACGTATGGGGTGACCCCGGGACCCCACTTCGGGAATCCGCGCCACTTCGAGAATCCGCGCATGGGGACAGAATGGTTTGCGGTCGCGCACGGCAGCCCCACCGTGAGAGCCGCGGTCGGGAACAATCTACCCGTCGGCGGGAAACGGCACAGCTCGGCGCCGGGAGCCGCCGTCAGGACAAGGAAGGACTCTTTCTGTGCACCGCGATGGGAGCGCCCCCAGAGCGTATTTCTAAGGTTAAAAAAAAAAAAAAAAAAGGTTCCAAACCACGTGTGTGATGTCGCGGGCTGCGGAAGGGGAGCAGACCTTGTCGCCCCCGATTAGGCCTCTTCAGCATAAAGATTATTTTAGGTCGATTATTTTTAAGAAACTGCGGATTCGGGAAAAGCTCTTCCCTGCCCCCTCCCCTGCCTGGACGTACCCGGGGGAGGGGACCTGGACGGGGAAGGAGGCGAAGGCCAGAGACCCCCTTCGCCCGGGAGCTCACCTCGCGCGAGGACAGCCGGTGCCCGCACGACCGCGCGCGAGGACAGCCGGTGCCCGCACGACCGCGCGCGAGGACAGCCGG